>NC_088882.1:9919482-9987364 GCF_032884065.1 Artemia franciscana
ATTTGTGGAAAACGAACGAAATTACTTTGAAAATCGCAAGCACGATGTAAAACACCGCAACTACCCTAAAATATAACTTTAAACACATTTACAGAAGAATGCAGTACGTCCTACGCATTTAATTTGTGGAAAACACACGAAATTACTTTGAAAATCACAAGCACGATGTAAAAAAACCGCAACTACCCTATAGTATAATTTCGAATACATTTATAGAAGAACGCATTTCTTACTACGCATTTAATTTGTGGAAAACGCGCGGAATTATTTTGAAAATCACAAACACGATGTAGAAAAACCACAACTACTCTAGAATGTAATTCTAATACATTTACAGAAGAACGCAGTTTGTACTACACATTTGATTTGTGGAAAGCGCACGAAATTACTTTAGAAATCGGAAACACGATGTAAAAAAAAATTGCAACTACCCTAGAATATATTTAAAATACATTTACAGAAGAACGCAGTTTGTACTACTCATTCAATTTGTGGAAAACGCACAAAAATACTTTGAAAATCGCAAGCATTATGTAAAAGACCACAACTACCCTAAACTTAATTTTACATTTGGTGATGTTAAGCTTCTATTGTTGCAACGAAATAATAAAAAAAAATGACGAATTGCTAGGAAATCTCACAGAAATAGTAATTTTTCAATATCCATTTTTTAACAATCAGCTAATTACTCAATTACTAAGCACATTTTTTCACATGTACTGGAACATTTCAACACATGCTGATGCGTTTTCGAAAACGCCGTTAAAGGTCGCCTGCAATACGTGAAATCGCTGCGATTTTCCGTAGAGCACTCTTCAGTACATTTCTCTTGCGCTGAAAACTTTTTCTTTTGAAAATGCGACGGAGGAACGATTTTCCTCCAAAAGAATAAACCGATTTGAAGAATTCAATGCCCAACCACATAAAAAGCGATTTTAATGAATTTTAGCGAGAAAATATGATTATTCTATCAGTGATGAAACTTTTTTACGAGGGGTAGGTTTCAATTAATCCAAACAACCTAATCTCAGAGATACCTCTCCCTCTTTTTACAGAATTGCTTGATGACTTCTGGGTCGTATCAAGTGGTCATGTTTTGAACTTCTGGACGCAAAAAGCTAACTTTATAAGTAGCTTCACTAACAAGCTATGTTGTACTTCTAATACGTGCTGTTCCGAAAAGGCGGAAATGCGGCCCATCTGGCCACTCTGGTACGTACTACCTTTTCACTGCCTCAACAGGCCTCAAATAAGATTCCTTGCTGGTGTAATGATATACAATCAGTGGTATACCTGAAGGGCAGATTTGGGCAGACTTGATTTATGTTACTGTTTTTATGCGCGTTCTTTTGAATGCAATTATTTGAAAACAACAGAGAAAAAACAGATATTGTCAGCACAATGACGCACATTTCTCGTCAATAATCTGTTAAAATTGGACGATACAAAAACTGTAAACTGTAAACTGTAACCTATTAAACCCCACGTAAATAATGAGAAATAGAATAATGAGAAATAGAATAGCAACAAAAATAGAAAATGGCTGCTCTTTTCACACAATTCGACTGTTATTTTGAAATGTGTTATCAGTAAAGACGCTACAGGAATCTTTCAGAAGACACATCTGATCCAGTCCAAATTTTTGCATTTTTTTAGACACTTCATTGGCTCTAAACTTTATAGAGTCACAAAAATATTTCCTAAAAATACAGATTAATAACATATGTCGGGTATTGGTAAACTAATAAATTGTAGCAGAGAGGTTACCCAGTCTCCGCCATCTGGTGTATACCTAAGAGCGACACTGATTCAATCACAAGTGGTATACCTTCCCTACACCGTACCTCTTATATTCATTCATGGCACAATTCGTACCAAGTCAGACACAGATGGTGCGGGTCATCTTGTGTGCACGATTTTAAAACAGCGGACAGTCCCTTGCATCGAACAATAAAAATTATTTTAGAAGTCAATTTTACGTTTATTTCACTTCGACTCGGTCAAACGGTTCGATTTGAACATTACAAATCCTTCTAGAAGCCATTTGATGGCTCATTCAAAAAGGTGCTTAAGAATGTTCTCCATACTGACAAGCACCTAAGCCAGCACCAAAAATTATTGACCAAAATTGACTCCCCCCTGAGAGTGTAGCTCTTGTAAATTACTTTGATTAGATCAGTCAAATTTTTTTAACATATACAGTAGACTAGACACGCATTTTGAGGGTTTTCCGACCCATGCGCCCTCACCGCCCAAAAAACGTAATCTAAAACGAAATGTCCATATTTTCCTATAATGTTCATTGCTTTTCGGATATTTAATGTAATCTCCCCCTCCATGAAATACACGGTCCCTAAAAATGAATTCATTTCTACGTACCTGATATGAATCCGCATTGTGATTCGGGAAAGTCAATTTCACGGTTTGTTCAAAAAGGTAAATAAGGACGTTCTCCATACTGAAAACAAATACACTAACAACAGAAGCTATGTACAAATTTCGAGGCTCCCCCCACCCAAAATTTATATTTCTGTATTTTATCCCTGTAGAAAAAGGCCACTTAAGGTTCAGGACCTAATCTTAGCTGAAACCATTAAAAAAGTCCAAGAGAAGTTATTCTTTCTTTTTTGTATAACCTCTGACGCGATCGCACTTTAGAAACGAATGCGAACACCTCATGTTGTGTTTGGAATAGGTTGACCGAAGGGGGTCACAAATCACGTGCACGTGACGCATGGCGGGATTGCAAGGCACAAGTGGCATTCTTACATGTACATCAGGTGGCAGAAGTTGGGCGCTTCAACAACAAAGGCATTGGCAAAAATAACATGAGCAGATTTTTTACAGTTTTATTATTTTTGGCGATTTAGACCGAAATGGGCGATAATTGCCAAATATAGTTAAATTAACCAGCGGTTTAATTTGTTTTAAGGGTTAGAGCTGAAGATTGTGCCATTAAAAAGGATTTTAGAGGCTATTATATACACAAGGTTGTATTTAATTAAACATAAAAAAAAATAGTATTATTCGAGAAGCAATTATTTAAATCAAACTGGGCACCCTACTATTCACGGAGCTAAGGAGTCGTTAGTGTAATGAAGTGATTGCATATAGTCTGCCATAAGTTTTCACAACTCCACGCCTCCTTAGGTGCTACCCCCCTTCAACCGGTGAATTATAAAATGCTGCGTTTATTATAAAAACTAATTTTTGAGCAGTTAATAATATAAAAAAAGATAAGAAGCCCAAATTAAGGCCAATAAGTTCGGATAAGAAAAATAAAACCAATATTTGGCCTAAATCAGCAACAGTGTGCTCAGCACAAACAAAAACACACAAACAACACAAGAATATGACCTTACAATATGAAGAAGTGAAAAATACAAAAATTAAAATAATGATCAATGAAAAAGTGTCAAGAAATAACGGTCCTTAACAGTTATCCTGACCTATATCAAGTTCTTGATCTGAGTAAAAACATTTTTCTGTCTGCATTCGGAGATAACCAGCTTAGTCTCAGTGAGATAAACAACCACACAGGCATGTTTTGATTAAATATTTAATATATAGAGTTGGCTGGGTTAGCTTAGATTTATGATACATTTATGACATATGTTAGATATATATTTTATGTCTTGTGCGGCCTGCTTTCCATAATTTTATTGTAGTCTCCATAATTTTGTTACTAAAATGTTATGTTTTAGCCATATTTTGGAATATTTTATTATGATTAACTTCACTTCTTGAGTGTGGTCGGGATAATAAAAAGCAAAGAATTACCAGCATGACAGAGAAAATTTGGGGATTTAAAAAAATGAATTTGACGATAACTGAATTAGACCAAAACTGTCTAGTCCAGAAAGTTACATTTTTCAGGCCTGATAATAAATTTGACGACAATTATTAGAAGCACAACAAATCTCGTTAGTGAAGCTACTTATAACGTTAGCTTTTTGGGTCCAGAGGTTCAAACAGGACTACTTGATACGATCTAGAAGTCATCAAACAATTCTGCAAAAAGAGGGAGACGGATCTTTGAGATTGGGTTGTTCGGATTAATTGAAAGATAGAAGCCAACTAAATGCACTGACGTTTTATTTTAGATATTTTATACTATGATCAAACAGCTTTTTAGTGATCAAACAGTTCGTGGTAACGAACGCAAGGAGCGACCGGGCTCAATAGTAACCAAAACTCTAAAAAAATGGATCTAAAACGGGCTCAATAGCTACATCAAAAGAATCGCATTTTAATGCTGATTTTAAATATGTAATTTTAATCAAGTTTAGTCTTACCCATCAAAAGTTACGAGCCTGAGAAAATTTGCCTTATTTTAGAAAATAGGGGAAAACAACCCCTAAAAGTCATAGAATATTAACGAAAATCACACCATCAGATTCAGCGTATCAGAGAAACCTATCGTAGAAGTTTCAAGCTCCTATCTACAAAAATGTGGAATTCTGCATTTTTTACCAGAAGGCAGATCACGATTGCGTTTTTTTTTTTTTTTTTTTTTTTTTTTTTTTTTTTTTTTTTTTTTTTTTTTTTTTTTTTTTTTTTTTCAGGGGTGATCGTATCGACCCAGTGGTCCTAGGATCTTGCGAGAGGGCTAATTCTAACGGAAACGAAAAGTTCTAATGCCCTTTTTAAGTGACCAAAAAAATTGGAGGGCACCTAGGCCCCCTCCCATGCTAATTATTTTCCCAAAGTCACCACATCAAAATCCTGAGATAGCCATTTTATTCAGCGTAGTCAAAAAACCTCATAACTATGTCTTTGGGGACGACTTACTCCCCCACAGTCCCAGTGGGAGGGGCCACAAGTTACAAACTTTGACCAGTGCTTACATATAATAATGGTTATTTGGAAGTGTACAGACGTTTTCAGGGGGATTTTAGGTTGGGGGAGGAGTTGAGAAGAGGGAAATATGTTGTGGGAACTTTCCTTGGAGGAATTTATCGTGGGGGAAGAAAATTTTCATGAATGGAGCGCAGGATTATCTAGCATTATTTAAAAAAAATACAATGAAAAAATAAATATGAAAAAGTTTTTTCAACTGAAAGCAAGGAGAAGCATTAAAATTTAAAGCAAACGGAAATTATAACGCATATGATGGGCTCACCTCCTCCTAATACCTCGGTCTTTTAAAAGCTAAAGTATTTTTAGACATTTCAACTATTTATTCTACGGCTTTTGTGATTCGGGGGTTATTTTTAAGAAATTGGAACACAATTTAAGCTTTAGTGTAAAGAGTAAGGTTCTGACGAGGGGGTGAACCCCTTTGTATACGTAACAAAAACATGAGAATACAGAAGTTCGCTACGTAAGCTAATTTGTAAGTTACGTATATCTTTTACTAATGCACACATTCGTAAAAAAAAAATAAAAGTTCTAGTTGCCTTTTTAAATAACCAAAAATCGGAGGGCAACTAGGCCTCCTCCCCGCTTCTTTTTTTCTCAAAATCATTCGATCAAAACTATGAGAAAGCCATTTAGCAAAAAAAAATAAATACGCAAATTTCGTTTTAATTATTCATCTGGGCCGAGCCGAAATCAAAACATGCATTGATTCAAAAATTGTTCAGAAATTAAATAAAAAAAAACAAGTTTTTTTAACGGAAAGTAAGGAGCGACATTAAAACTTAAAACGAACAGAAATTACTTCGAATGTGAAAGGAGACGCTTCCTCAGCAACGCCACGCTCTTTACGCTGAAGTTTTTTACTGTTTTAAAAGGTAGAGTTAAGAGAAAGAGTCAAACTTTAGCGTAAAGAACGGGGCGTTGATGAGGAAGCATCTCCTTTCATATACGAAGGAAGCATCTCCTTTCATATACGAAGTAATTTCTGTTCGTTTTAAGTTTTATTGTCGCTCCTTACTTTCCGTTAAAAAAACTTGTTTTTTTATTTAATTAAATTAAGAAAACAAGTTTTTTTTAACTGAAAGTAAGGAGCGACATTAAAACTTAAAACGAACAGAAATTATGCGTATACAAAAGGGACTTTTCCCTCCTCAAAGCCTCGCTCTTTACGCTAAGGTTTGACTGTTTGTCACAACTTTACTTTTTAAAACAATAAAACTTTAGCGTAAAGAGCATGGCGTTGAGCAGGGGACATCCCCTCTTATACACGGAATAATTTCTATTCGTTTTTTTGTATCACGCAAAGGTTTGCTGATTATATTGGTTTACATTATTTTGTTCGTACTTGCTTCTCATCAGGTGCTACAAATACTACTAGTAACTCACTGTAGCACCAAACCACTTGAGGCCAACAAAACTGAGCACGCTCTTCCTCCATCCTAATCCATTCACAGCTTCCCTCTTTACATCCTTCCAATAAGTTCTAATCTCCTTTAAACCCTTTCATTGGGGTTTTATAAACCCCTTTTATTTTGACATCTTCCCATCCGATTCGGGGACGCCATACTTTTCATTTGACCCTAGATGGATGCCCAAAAAGAACTATCTTTGGTAATCTGGAATGCTTCATCTGCAAAATATGTCTTAGCCATCTCAACCTTTCTGTCATTATAGCCCTAGAATATGGGATATCACCCATTTTTCATATAGCTTGAAATATAGACAGTTCATTCATATTAGCAAATAATACGAATTTTAAAGAAAAAAAAATCAAAAACTTTTTGTATATAATAAAAGACTATATCCAGGCCTATTAAGAGGGGAGAGGGAATGCAGTTGTCAGGGTAAATACTATTACGGTACTTGTGTATTATTCAGAACACGCTCAATAAGTGAAGTAAGGTTCTTTCGTGAAACAAACTACGATAAAGGGACATTTTACGAGAAAAACCGGTTTCATAGCCACAAAGACAAAACTCAATTTAGTTTGCTACGCATAGTGATAGAAGATAGTGTCTGAACATGGATTTTTGAAATGAAGATTTGGGATTTGTCAAAGACTAAAAAAGCTGCAATTATATTTTTCCAGGAATTATATTATATATAATATAATATTATAATAATTATATAACATAATTATATAACATAATTATATAACGTAATTATATTATATAACAAAACAGTGCGTTAATGGACACAACATGACTTTATACTCTACGAGAAGGAATGCATAGTGATAGAAGATACCTAACCTAATCTAACTTCACTTATTGAGTGTGGTCTGAATAATCCACAAGTACTACTATTACATTTGAACGAATGTCCAATACATTTAGACGAAAATTAAATGTGGAACCGAATCGTATTACTCTTTGGTTATTGAAAAGTTTTGTTCAGAAAAGGACTCTAGCCCAAAGTTACCAAAAATAGAATATAATATTGTCACTCACCAACTATGATATTTCATCATTATAAACCACATAACCTTTTTTAAACTGAATATTGATCACTAATATCTCATCCTCGATATAGAAGACAAAAGCAGCTGAGTAATATTATACACACACAAACATAAAAGATCCGTAGCGTGACTGAAACCTATTACGATTCAAATACCTTCAGGTATCTACCAACCAGCTGAAAACATTTTTTCAACTTTTATATACCCCCTAAAAATTAAGTTTTGAAAACAGTAAGTGCAAAAGCTTGTTTTGAGCAATTGAAAATTAAAGAGAAAAAATTAAAACAAAAAACAAGAAAATAGCTATTTCTTTCCACGCCATTTCAACTACTACTAACTGTCAAGTTATCAGTAGTTGCAGGTTTGTCAAGTATTAGTAGTTACTATTCAGCAGAACTTATTGCAATTAATTGCAATAACGTCTTGAGTAGGCCTAATTGTTATAAGCATAATAGGTACAAGTGCTCAACTGAACGCAATTTGAATTTCAAAATGAATTCTTTGCAAAAAATAATAATAATGAAAAAAATCTTACCATCCCAATGAACCCGGTGACATAGAAAGGAATTCTGACACCCGAAGTCACAATTTTAACCCCCCCCCCCCTGCCTTTTCGGATTTGTTTTTCCTAACGTTTAAAGATACATTTAACAAAACGCAATTAAAATGTTTACGTTATGGAAACTAAAAAGTGAAAGTAGAAGTGAATTGTGCGTTTTAAAGAGCTTGTATTTAAATATATTAATGTAAATACCGGAATACGAATAAAGTATAAATGAGATACAATATTCTTAAACGTTGATGTGTTATTAACATAATTATAATATTAATATTATAATAATTGTGATTATTATATGCGACAGTGATTAGTCAGTTATTAGAGTGTGTGATAAAAGAAATAGCTAACCCAAGCTACTACCGCTGCGATGCATATTAAAACAAATAGGAGATGGTAATGGAAACTATTTTGAAGGCAACGTTTCTCGAAGATAACAAACTGACTTAGTAAACATGAAAACAGAAGAAAACATTCTTTTTAGATCAATTGATTGTAATCCTTACAAGGAGGTTATCGGGGGCGATCTGCAAACCCTCCCGTCCCCTTCTGCCAACACCCCGTTCTTACGCCACTGATAGAACCAAAAAAAATTGTCAGCTTTTCCTGATAGATACCAATAAGTCTCCACAATCAAAAAGATCAAACAGAGTTACACACGCTCCTCCTCCACCTCAATCTATTCGAAGTCTCCCTTTTTACACCCTCCCAGAAAGTTCCCTTTTCCTTTAAATCTTTCTTTATGACATCCTCCCACCCCACCCACTGACGATCTGCTTTCCGTTTAGCCCTAGATGGTTGGTCGAAAAGAATAATCTTCGGTAATCTGTCATCCTTCATCCACAGAATATGCCCTAGCCATCTCAACCTTTCTTTCATTTTAGCCCTAGAAAGCGGGGTTGAACGAGACTTTTCGTACAGCCTACTGTTTGAAAAACGGTCAGTCAGCCGGGTACCCAGAACAATCGGTAGGCAATTTCTCTAGAAAACATCTAGTAAATTTTCGTCCGCTTTTCGGAGTAGCCATGCTTCAGAGAAGTATTTGACCACTGTCATCACTGTGGCTTCGAATACACTAATCTTGGTTCGCAGACTTATCTTCCTATTCTTCCAAACTTTTTTTAACTGTGAAAAATCACCCTAAGCCTTGGCTATTCTACTTTTAACATCTTCCCTGCTCCCACCATCTTTACTAAAAATACTACCAAGGTAAGTGAAGCTGTCCACCTGCTCAATCTTTTCGTTACTCAACGTCACCTTTTCATCTTCACTTATTCCTAGCCTTAGCGACTTAGTCTTCTTAACATTAATCTTTAAAACTATTCTACCGCCCTGAACT
Source organism: Artemia franciscana (assembly GCF_032884065.1). Taxonomy (NCBI): domain Eukaryota; kingdom Metazoa; phylum Arthropoda; class Branchiopoda; order Anostraca; family Artemiidae; genus Artemia; species Artemia franciscana. The sequence continues at coordinate 9,928,699 of NC_088882.1, forward strand.
CGAAAAACCTCTAAAAGATCATTCATTTTGCTCACATTTTCATTCAAAATTTATATATTTAGTCAAAACTTTCGATGAACAGTAGTTTTATTGAATAAGCCCTTAATGACACTTCTACTACATGATTTCTGCTTGACTTTGAACTTTGTACGCGGCTGAAATCATCACGACCTCTACAATACGGGTTTCTGACGTTTAAATACAGCGCATCGTATAGATATGTTTCAATACATTAAATAAAAAAAACGAGTTTTTTTAACTGAAAATAAGGAGCGACATTAAAACTTAAAACGCACAGAAATTACTTCGTATATGAAAGAGGCTGCTTCCTCATCAACGCCCCGCTCTTTACGCTAAAGTTTGACTCTTTCTCTCAATTCTTCTTTTTAAAACAGTAAAAAACTTTAGTGTAAAGAGCGGGGCGTTGATGAGGAAGCAGCCTCTTTCATATACGAAGTAATTTCTGTGCGTTTTAAGTTTTGATGTCGCTCCTTACTTTCAGTTAAAAAAACTCGTTTTTTTATTTAATTTCTGAACGTTTTTGAATCAATGCATGTTTTGATTTTGGCTCTCCGCAGAGGAATAATCAAAACGAAATTTGCATATTTTTTTTTTTTGGGGGGGGGGCTAAATGGCTTTCTCACAATTTTGATCGAATGATTTTGAGAAAAAAAGAGCGGGGGCGAAGCCTAGTTGCCCTCCTATTTTTTGGTTAATTAAAAAGGCAACTAGAACTTTTAATTTTTTACAAATCTTTTTATTGGTAAAAGATTTACGTAACTTAAAAATTAGCTTACGTAAAGAACTTTTGTATTCTCATGTTTTTATTACATATATGAGGGGATTCGCCCCATCGTCAGTACCTCGCTCTTTACACTAAAGCTTAAATTTTATCCCAATTCATTAAGAATAACCCCTGAATCACAAAATCCGTAGAATGAATAGTTGAAATTACTAAAAATACTTTAGCGTAAAGAGCTAGGTATCATAAGGAGGTGAGCCCCTTATATGGGTAATAATTTCTCTTTGTTTTAAGTTTTATTGCTGTTCCTTACTTCCAGCTGAAAAAGCTTTTTCACATTTATTTTTTAATTTTTTTTTTTAAATAATGCTAGTAAATCCTGCTCTCCCTTCATGGAAGTTTTCTTTTCCCATGACAAAATCTCGATGTAAAGTTCCCCCAGCATATCCCCCTCTTCTCAACCCCTCCCCCCAACCAAAAAAATCCTCCTGAAAACGCCTGTATACTTCCCAATAGCCATTACTATATGTAAGCACAGGTCAAAGTTTGTAACTTGTTGCCCCTCCCACGGGGACTTTGGGGGAGTAAGTCGTCCCCAAAGACATAGTTATAAGGTTTTTCGACTACGCTGAATAAAATGGCTATCTCAGAATTTTGATCCGTTGACTTTGGGAAAATAATTAGCGTGGGAGGGGGCCTAGGTGCCCTCCAATTTTATTGGTCACTTAAAAAGGGCACTAGAACTTTTCATTTCCGTTAGAATGAGCCCTCTTGCAACATTCTAGGACAACTGGGTCGATACAATCACCCCTGGGAAAAAAAAAACAAAAACAAAAAAACAAAAAAACAAATAAACACGCATCCGTGATCTGCCTTCTGGCAAAAAATGCAAAATTCCACATTTTTGTAGATAGGAGCTCGAAACTTCTACAAAAGGGTTCTCTGATACGCTGAATCTCATGGTGTGATTTTCGTTGAGATTCTATGACTTTTAGGGGGTGTTTCCCCCTATTTTCTAAAATAACGCAAATTTTCTCAGGCTCGTAACTTTTGATGGGTAAGACTAAACTTGATGAAACTTATATATTTAAAACCAGCATTAAAATGCAATTCTTTTGATATAGCTATTGGTATCAAAATTCCATTTTTTAGAGTTTTGGTTACTATTGAGCCGGGTCGCTCCTTACTACAGTTCGTTACCACGAACTGTTTGATTAAAACTTCTACGTGAAAAGGAAAAGAGAAATATTTAATACATTATTAAATAATTATTATTAATAATAAATAAATAATCATAATAATAAATAAATAATAAATAATCATTATTAATAATTTCAATACATTAAAACTTCTACGTGAAAAGGAAAAGAGAAATATCAAACAGTTCGTGGTAACGAACTGTAGTAAGGAGCGACCCGGCTCAATAGTAACCAAAACTCTAAAAAATGGAATTTTGATACCAATAGCTACATCAAAAGAATCGCATTTTAATGCTGGTTTTAAATATATAAGTTTCATCAAGTTTAGTCTTACCCATCAAAAGTTACGAGCCTGAGAAAATTTGCGTTATTTTAGAAAATAGGGGGAAACGCCCCCTAAAAGTCATAGAATCTTAACGAAAATCACACCATCAGATTCAGCGTATCAGAGAACCCTACTATAGAAGTTTCGAGCTCCTATCTACAAAAATGTGGAATTTTGCATTTTTTGCCAGAAGGCAGATCACGGATGCGTGTTTATTTGTTTTTTTCTTGTTTTTTTTCCCCAGGGGTGATCGTATCGACCCAGTTGTCCTAGGATGTTGCGAGAGGGCTCATTCTAACGGAAATGAAAAGTTCTAATGCCCTTTTTAAGTGACCAAAAAAATTGGAGGGCACCTAGGCCCCCTCCCGCGCTAATTATTTTCCCAAAGTCAACGGATCAAAATTCTGAGATAGCCATTTTATTCAGCGTAGTCGAAAAACCTTATAACTATGTCTTTGGGGACAACTTACTCCCCCACAGTCCCCGTGGGAGGGGCAACAAGTTAAAAACTTTGACCTGTGCTTACATATAGTAATGGTTATTGGGAAGTATACAGGCGTTTTCAGGAGGATTTTTTTGGTTTGGGGGAGGGGTTGAGAAGAGGGGGATATGCTGGGGGAACTTTCCTTCGAGAATTTGTAATGGGAGAAGAAAATTTCCATGAAGGGAGAGCAGGATTTACTAGCATTATTTAAAAAAAACAATTAAAAAATAAAAGTGAAAAAGCTTTATCAGCTGGAAGTAAGGAACAGCAATAAAACTTAAAACAAACAGAAATTATTACCCATATGAGGGGCTCACCTCCTTCTAATACCTCGCTCGTTACGCTAAAGTATTTTCGGTAATTTCAACTACTTATTCTACGGCTTTTGTGATTCAGGGGGTCATTCTTAATGAATTGGGATAAAATTTAAGCTTTAGTGTAAAGAGCGAGGTACTGACGATGGGGCGAATCCCCTCATATATGTAATAAAAACATGAGAATACAAAAGTTCTTTACGTAAGCTAATTTATAAGTTACGTAAATCTTTTACCAATAAAAAGATTCGTAAAAAATTAAAAGTTCTAGTTGCCTTTTTAATTAACCAAAAAATCGGGGGGCAACTAGGCTTCGTCCCCGCTCTTTTTTTCTCAAAATCATTCGATCAAAATTATGAGAAAGCCATTGAGCCAAAAAAAAAATATGAAAATTTCGTTTTGATTATTCCTCTGCGGAGAGCCAAAATCAAAACATGCATTGATTCAAAAACGTTCAGAAATTAAATAAAAAAAAACAAGTTTTTTCAGCTGAAAGTAAGGAGTGACATCAAAACTTAAAACGCGCAGAAATTACTTCGTATATGAAAGAGGCTGCTTCCTCATCAACGCCCCGCTCTTTACTCTAAAGTTTTTTACTGTTTTAGAAAGAAGAATTGAGAGAAAGAGTCAAACTTTAGCGTAAAGAGCGGGGCGTTGATGAGGAAGCAGCCTCTTTCATATACGAAGTAATTTCTGCGCGTTTTAAGTTTTGATGTCACTCCTTACTTTCAGCTGAAAAAACTTGTTTTTTTTATTTAATTACCATTTAAAATCGCTGAAAACGTAACATTTTGTCTCACGACAGGGGTTCGAGTTGAAACATTCAGAAATAATTTTGTTATAGGGGGGAGGGGGCAAGCTGATTGAGAATTTTGAGCTGGGGGGGGGAACCAATTTTCTCAGATTCTTCACAAGAGTACACGCTAAAAACTGACAAGTTACCTGAGCCACATCAACTTGCTTTTTCGATTCTAGAAAATTTTCTTGACAGTATACTTGGATCAAGTAGAGCTTTTACAGCAGTCACACACGCGGAAAGAGGGGTGGGAGTGTAGCACTAGGAATGTGAGCCCAGTTTGAGGGAGAACTTCCCAATGTGTGATAGTAAAAAACTAAAGCACTTTAAATGTGTTTATAGATCGTAGCACATCCTCTAAATGAACATTACTTGGCTTTAAATAGATCCGAGGGCAAACAGGAGTAAATGCAAATACACGGAGTAGTGGAGCGGCTAAGTTCTGAAAATCAGAAGAATTGTGCATTTTTTCAAGAAATCATGAAAGTTGGTGGACATATACTTTTGACTGCACTAAACAATCTTGGAACTGTCGACAAAAAATTTAATCACAGGAACGTCGTCAAAACGTCGTATAACGTCATGAATTGTCAAAAGGGATTTTAATAGTCCAATAAAGTTTTGAAATTGTTAAAAAAAAATGTTGCTGAACCCATTGGTCGTCTCAATTTTAACCCCAGATCATAAGAACGTCGCCTAAACGTCACAAAACGTGGCAAAAATTCAAATAGGGTTTTAAAAACCCGAGACAATCTTGAAATGAGTAAAAAATACCCCTGAACCCACTGGTTGTCTCACTTTTATCGTCATATCACAAGAACGTCGTCTAAAAAAATCATTTGAAAAAGAGTCCAACGAATTGCTTGTGTTAAGAAGTCGACGAATTGTTTAGGTAAAAGTACTTGTTTCATCCTTATATAAAAAGGGGAAGATCAGAACAAGGAATTCATGATGAACCGCTTTGTATTGAGGAAACAACCACCGACACACTCGCTCGAAATATTTTAGAAAAAGCGTGGACATGCTGCAAATACACTGTTGAAGAGCAAGCTAGATGCCTCGAGGAAGAACACAGACCTCTTTTCTAGTCTCTACATTGCTAGCCAATTCCGATCTAATGACCTGGCAAACTTCTTCCCCCATGAAAATCAGATATTTCCTCCCGCGCGTTCAGGTGAAGGTGAACTTTGAAGCAGCCCAAGATCTGATCTCATTCCACCGCTGCTTGAAGATATAGAAACATGTTCAGAGTTGTCAATATCTATTTTACCTCCGTTTAGTCCGAAGAGGATTTTTGACGGTGCAGTCATTGTACATATGTTGACCCTCGGTAGAGCCAAAACTTTTGGTGATTACTCGGTCAACGTATTCATGCCGTATATCCGATCTCAGATCATGCGATGCAGAAGACTTAATGTCATCAGGGCCAGGTACATCGAAGATAGCATGAAATCTGGAATAAGAACAAAGCACAGAATAGGGATCAGAACTCGGGTTTTGTTCACAACAAGGATACCCCAGAAGTCAAAAAGAAAAGACTTCTTGCGGGTTGATGAGAACAAGCAACAGCTGTTTGACTCCCTTTCTGAAATTTTGTTGAAAAAGATCGTCCAATCGGAAGATCGAGATCTATTTGCTACGAAGAAAGAACGTGTGCTATGTCCTTCTAAACATGAAGAGGTAGATACACATTGATAATGGGTATAAACTCCTGACAGTTCAGTCGGTAGACACGGATGTTCCCGTTTTGCTTGTTCAATTTTTTCACGATTTGAATGTCGAGAAACTGTGGATGTCCCTTGGAGTTGGTGCGAACCCCATGTTCATCCCCACATACTGCATGGCTGCGAAGCTTGGGACTTCCAAATGTAAAGCACTATCAATGTTCAAAGTCTACCACTTCTTCATTAGCGAACACTAGCCGTGCTATAGGCTGGAATCTATGACATATCTATCCTGAGATATCATCATCGATGAGTAGTGCAACCAAATGTGACAAAGACGTTGACAAGGACATTGTTGTTCGAACTCGGACAATTTGTAATGACCGCACGAGTTGCGATGGTAATATCCATGAGACTCGTAAAAGCCAAGGCAAATCAGTGGAACAAATTCCTCCAGCAAAAGCAGAAGGATTCAGTATATCCGACGCGCTTCAAAAAGTGTGTTTTCCAAGCCAAAATCTAGAATCAGTCGCTTAGACGTGATCCACTTAAACTTGATCCTTCAGAATGAGGATGGAAACCAGACAAAGGGGGAAAATGAGATCCGCATTGGATGGATTTACCAGAAGCGTCTTCTGCCTGCAAGAAGCTGACCAAGCGCAATTGTAAAAAAGGTTGTGTTCAAAAGTGCAAATATTTAATAGCAAATCTGCCATGCACAATCAGATATAAATGTAGCGGAAAATGTGCTCCTGTTTAAAAAGGTTGTCAAATTGATGATCTGATAATTATTCCAAAGTTATTATTTCCTGCCAAATTTCAATAGAAGTGATGCTTTATTTTCAATGATTTGAAAAGCGTCTTTGCTAAGTACGATGAATCTCACAGAGTGCCTAAGATATCTTTTTGTAACATCCCCGTTTATGCATGAAAAGTCAACTTGATATATGAAAAAGTGAGAATCAGTTTGATTGCAATAAGAATATTTGCGTATATTTTGTTTTAAGAAAAAGAACTTGCTTTTTTCAATTCTGGAAAAGTTTCTTGACAATAAATCTGGATCAAGTAAAGCTTTTACAGCGGTCCCGTACGCGGTAAGAGGGGGACCACGGCGGCACTAGGAATGTACACCCAGTTGGAAGGAGAATATCCCAATAAACGTGTGTCATAGTAACAAACTAAAGCACTGGAAGTGGGTAAATAAGTTGTAATATCTTCACTAAACGAATATTACATAGCTTTAAATGGATCCTAGGACAAACAGGGGTACAGAAGGCAAATAAATAGAAGGATATACCTCAAATTGAAGTTTATTGTCTTTCGTCCTACCCATTGTCACTCATTAGAGGCGGCCACAGGACTAGCTTTGTTTTGGAACTGGCTTACAGCACTGGATATTCACCTATTTTGGTACACCAAGAGTCACTCAGAATCATTTTTGAGGGAGGAAATGACAGGATGAGAGACTAGAACCGGTAGACAACGACCACCAAAGTTGGTGTTAGTTAATTATTACAAATTTGACGAAATGTCTTTAAACGACGGTATTGGTCCAATATTTCAGGAAACCAATATTTCTTTCTTATTATATATATTTCTATTCTATTTCTTATTATATTCTTTCTATTTATTTCTATTATTATATTATTTCTATTCTATTTCTTATTATATTATACAGTATTTATTTTCTTGTTATATTATAAATTATATTATATTTCTTATTATATATATTCTTTGTGTGCGGGAACCATTCAGCCTAAAATTTAATAAAGCGACAACAATTTCAGGATTTTTAATTTTCGGCTATATTTCTTAAAAGGATTCAAGAATAAATAGTAGAGATCCAGTGAAACAGACGAAGAGGAGAATTGGTCTCCGCGAGCTTAGCGAAATATCTTTATGCGGCAATACTGGCCCTTAGGTCTGAAAATCACCAATTTTCTTTCTTAAATTGAAACCCAGACACTTTCGCATCTTATTATAGATAATTTTTGTGTGAGGGGTTTACTCAACTAAAAACATCCCAACGCACCTCAATTTTGCATATACGGTTCCGTGCCTCAGGAAGGTTTGTTTAGAAACAGAAAGGTTTCAGTGACTTGGGAGAAGAGGGGAAAAATTCAGGCACTAACAATCACACGACTGACAATCCGGAAGTCACATAGACAATGAGCTTGATTTTATACCAATTTTCCGACTCATTGCGTGTCAGTTGAGGAAATTTCAGGGCATGGTAAGAACCCGTGGGAAATTATCATAGTGAAATTACAGCGGAATCTTTTGGAAAGTTGTATCACGCGACATTGCGACAGTCGAACCTTAAACTCCTTCAGATAATTGGAGTTGGGCATGATCAGCTAATTTCAAATATTTTCAGCTTGTCAGACCCAATTAAAACCACATTTAGCTATCATTACTGATATTTTATGCCATTCATGGATACAGTTAAACATAAGCAGTAAGAAACAGAAAATAGAATTTTTATGACATTAAATAAAAAAAAAACTTGTTTTTTTAACTGAAAGTAAGGAGCGAGAACTGAAAGTAAACTGAACGTAAATACTGAACGTAAAACTTTTAATCTAAAGTAAAGTTTCTAACTGTTTTAAAAAGTAGAGTTGAGAGAAAGAGTCAAACTTTAGCGTAAAGAGCGGGGCGTTGAGGAGGGAACAGTCCCTTTCATATACAGAGTAATTTCTGTTCGTTTTAAGTTTTAATATCGCTCCTTACTTTCAGTTAAAAAAAAAAAAACTTGTTTTTTGTTTAATGAAGTACAAACGTCATCCCGCATACTAAACTCTGCCGAGGGAAGGAAACTGGAGAGCAATTCTATGACCTATTGTCATAGGTCATATTGTCAGAGGTAAGAAAAAAAAGGATTTGAAAACTTTTTTTATGAGACAGACATGCTAGAACGTATGAGGGGTATTTACAGGGCTGATAAATGAATGCATATGAACCCAGCCTCAATCTATCAAATTTTTAACGACGATCAAAACAGAACTTGACAGCCCTTTTTTGCCCTTTTTTTTTGTTCAAAAACCAGCTGTTTTTGAGGCTGTTTTTAAGGGCTGTTTTTAAGCCCTTTTTTTGTTCAAAAACCAAGGTGTATACAAAACTACTAAAGAATAGGTTTTCATTAAAAGACGTCATTGAACGAAATATTCAAAAAATAAAAAAACTTAAAAGCAATGACTATTTCGACAAAACTTCGGCCACAAAGAATCAACTTTAGGTGACACAAACCCACACAAACCCTTGGTCAAAACATAAGCCCCCCGTAACTTTCGAAGTGCTTAAAACTGCCTGTATTTCAGTTTACAATAAAATTAAAATCGTAAGCTGGACTTTATTTGGAATGGGAGGGGGCGGGGCGTTAAAACAAATCTGGCGAGTTAACATAGAAGTATAGAAATTGTAACATGATTCGCAAAAACGCCGGTATTTCAGGGGATGCGCTCCAGCCAGGAGGTTCCTCTTGCTTGGAAAAATCCCGTGACCACATCGCTTTCAAGTATAAGAGAATTTAAGAAGAAGAAGAAGAAGTTTATTAATATTCAATACAATACAATACAAAATACAATTCAAAATGGAATTACAATACACTTATTCCCCCTCGAAAAGCTCCATGACCAGGGATACAAGGGGGGTACAAAAAAATTACAAACAACAACTACAATAAAAGCAATATATATAAGTGGTATACAATATAAGCAACAACTACAAAAAAAAAGAACAATAGAACATACCTAAACATAGAGAATATACCTGAGGCCTGGGAGTCAAAGCGCAGAGAAGAGAACCATACACCATGAACAGAACTCACGGGACATCAACTCCTCAGAGGAAAAAAAGTTATTCTATTTGATTCTTTATTAAATGACCCTTAAGAATCATTTTAAAAGTCCCAAATGAGTGGCATCTCTGTACTGAAGAAGGCAATGAATTCCAGACCTGTTGACAAGCAATGAGGGGATTGAAATCTGATCTAATAGTAGGGGTAGACATAATGTAGATATTATTTGAAGAACGAAGGCTATATGGAGCTGAATCAGAAATAAACATAGGAGTTTTCCGAAGAGATTTTGGAAGATTGCCGTGAAGCTGATGAAAGCCAAAAGAAGCACAAGAAATAATGTAAATAGACCTTAGACTTAAGAGAGGTGTTGGTGAAGAACGGTTGGTGTCCATAACCAGACGCCGTGCTTTATTACACATAATAGAAAGTGACCGCAGCGTAAACGGAAAAGTAGACATCCATACAAAGGGACAATAAGAAACATATAACTGGACAAGACAGAAAAAAAGAAGATTCAGAATAGATCCAGGAAATGTTTGTCTAAGTTTTCGAATGATACCCAAACTCCGTCAGACCTTAACCCTAATCATGGCTACATGATTTCCGAATGAAAGATTCTCATCAAGCAGGATACCAAGAAACTGAACCATCCGATTCTCTGGTCTACACAAGGAGCCTTGTGACACCTGAAGGTGTGTAAGCTAAGGGAAGCTATACCAATTCGAGAAAAAAATAAGAAAATGTGACTTATCAACATTCAAGACCAAGTAATTCGCATTAAACCATGAAATAACTCTCTCGAATAATGCCACAAGATAAGACTTGATATCACATTCCGTCCTCCCAATGGTCCCAAGAGTGGTATCATCAGCAAAAGCAACAAGAAAATCTTCGTTAGAAGTAGTATTGAAACACGACCGAGCATCAGGACAACAGCTTACAGCATGCCAGAGGCCTGGTGTTTTTTACCGCCGAAATCAGATCATTAACATAAATGAGAAATAAATGGGACCAAGAACAGATCCCTGAGGGACGCGACAATATACTTCAGAAGGGCTCCGGAAAAGCGGATCAATTGAAATTAGCCTACCAGAAAGATATGAATCAAACCAAGAAAAAGCGTTTGATCTTATACCAATATGCGATGGTTTCCAAAGAAGAATCCGATGAGTCAAGGAATCAAAAGCTTTACGAACATCCAAAAATAAAGCTGCCGGAATAAGAACAGAATCTATTGCCGAATGAATGAAATTCGAGAAAGCTGCGCAAGCATGCTCCGTAGAGTGACTCGCTCGGAATCCTAACTGGAAATCATGCAAAAATTCTTTTGCATCCAGAAAACTAAGAAGCCTGGATAGCATAGCCTTCTCAAAAACTTTGCTGAAAATAGGAGAGAAATTGGAAATTCCTTTTTGGAATGACAGATTGACAAGCTTAGTCAATGGTGACAGAATAGCAGGCAGAATGGCACAGATAACCCTTGTAGGAATTTTGTCTGGTCCTGAAGAGGATGATCCTTTAAGAGCATTCACGATACGAGCTACCTCAAATTCAGTAACAGAATTCAAGACCATCGACTTTAAACATGAGGGCCCGAGAAAGGCTCTGAAATCGCAACGAGAGGTTGCAGAGGAAGCAGTTGCCTTCCCTATATTAGAAAAATAAGAGGTAAGCTCTAGCCGAGCATCTGCATCTCATTGAACGGTTTTACCATCGAGTATAAGCATTGATGGAACTGAAGGCAGAGGAGGAGTAGGTCTAAGAACTGAATTAATTAAATGCCATGTCTTCTTAACATCCTTCCCACATTCAAAAAATTTCCTATGATAATACTGAGACTTTGCCTTCCGACAGAGAGAATTAAATATACTCCTATAGGCCTTGAAACGTTCGTGATGAGCTACAGATGATGAAGCTTTGTAAAGCTTCCAAAAATAATGTTTCCTTTTCCAACTTTTATGGAGACCTAAACTCATCCATGGATTAAGTGGCGCTATCCTTTTCGAAGCATGGGGCGCTGGACCCTGATTGCAAATTTCCAGGATTCCTTCTTTCACTAAATCATAAAAGGAATCAAAAGAGCGGTTAAAATCTGAATCAGAAACCAAACTGTCCCATGGTAGATCAGCCAGACGAGAATTAAGTAGACTTAGCTCAGTATCACCATAACGGAAAAATGGGAGAGTAGATGGTGATGCTATACGCTGCGTTTGATCATCACTCTTATATTGGGAAATAGCAGGAAATTGATCAGAAATATCACTAACCAGCACCAAATTATGTAAAACATCTAGTGACGAAAAAATATTATCAATAAGAGACGAATATCAGTAACTCGGGTTGGTATACAAACTGAAGGTAGAGTTCCAGAAGAGAGCATCATCGACAAAAAATCAATAGCTGAAGCAGAATTTTGATCCAGCAGGTTGAGGTTAAAATCACCCATAAGGATTAGTTCATAGGAATATTTTTGGACAGAGTCCAAAAATTTTGGTTCTTCCAGAATTTTCAAAAACGAAGGAATAGATCCACTGGGGGAGTTATAAACCAAACCCACAGTTAAAAACTTACGCATTGATTTAATCTGAATAAAAAGAGATTCACAGATTCCTTCCTCATTTCTGCTCAAATCACTTCATCGGACAAGCCCACCTCTCGCCATCTATTTCATATTCAGCCTCTCCATCCTATATCCCGGAATATCTAAAAGGATATTCTTTTTTGAATCTAGGAAAGTTTCACATAATCCGATAACATCAGGAGTTCCACCACTGACGATCAACGCTAGCTCATCAAAAGACGAGCAAGGTCCCTGAATGTTAAGATGAAGCACAGAGAAAATACCATCACGTGTAGAGGAGGCAGATCCATTTAAATGCGAAACATACTTACTTTTATTAGCCGAATTGGAATCAATATTCTTCAGATTTCTACTTCCAATTGAATTATTAATTATATTCTCAATATCTAAAGGATTATTTTGTAATTCAATTAAACGTTCCCCCAATGAGTTGATACCACCCTGGTCACCAATAGAAATCGTCGATTTACTCATGGTGGATGGCAGTTCCGCTCCATGAACAAACAAACCAGACCAAAGGTATAAGGAAAAAATATAAGGAAAAAAGTAAAAAATAGTATAATCGAGGTAAGGATAAATAAGAAAAAGCAGGGAAAGAGAAAGAAGAAGAAACAAGGAAAAACCAAGAAATAAACAAATAATCAGCACTGGTAATTTAATCGCGAATAAAAACCATGTATATGCCAAGATATGAAATCAAACAGTTCGTGGTAACGAACTGTATTCCCTGCTCCCTCTTCAACGCCCTGCTCTTTACGCTAAAGTTTTTACTGTTTTAAAAAGTAGAGTTGAGAGAAAGAGTCAAACTTTAGCGCAAAGAGCAAGGCGTTGAAGAGTGAGCAGCCTCTTTCATATACGGGGTAATTTCTGTTCGTTTTAACTTTTAACGTCGCTCCTTACTTTCAGTTAATTTTTTTTTTATTTATTTAATAACAGCAACAAAAGGAGGCTCCTTAAGTGTAGCATTTAGAGTGGGGTCAGAACGCTTTGCCTTTTCAACAACTAGACTAGCGATTTCTTTAGACAAGACGACAAGTTTCCATTCATTCTTGCCACGGCGTAGCTCAGATACATCGCTGCCAGGGCTAGGACAAAGACTGTCTATAGATGCTTAGGCTCATTTGGGCCTTTTACCTCTCTTGGAGTATTTTTTTTTAGTATTTAGCCTTTTAGCTCTTTTTTAAGTATTACAGCATACGAGGGTTTAGGCATTGAGTCATGACTTTGGGGCAAGACCAGTGACTGGTCAGAGAGGCTACTTGAAGGGTGATATATGTTTGCCAGAACGCTGTCCAATTTACGCGATAACACATTGATCTTGGATACAACTGGGGCATTTACGGCCTATATTTCAAATATGTGAAATCAATAGATATTGACACCTTGATAAGCCACACAAGTTTTAATTAAAACTGGTATTTTGCCAAATACTGCGAGATCTAGCAAGTGGGATTAAAATTCATACCTCAGACTGTCAGGTATGTGAAAATGAAAAATAATCCGATTAGTTTAGATGTTGACACCATGAAAGCTAGTTCAGTACTGAAAGCTAGTTCAGTAATCACGGAAGCCTCATAAAAGCTAAGTAATTTCAAAAGTTTCGTTCCTATATAGGTCATACATTTCCTGATAATAAAACAATGGCAAAATGTTGGTTGATTCTGATACAGATTAAATAAAAAAAACTAATTTTTTTTCACTGAAAGTAAGGAGCGACATTAAAACGAACAGAAATTACTCCGTATATGAAATGGGTTGTTCCCTCCCCAATCCCTCGTTCTTTGCGCTAAAGCTTTTAATTGTTTTAAAAAGTAGAATTGTGGCAAAGAGTCAAACATTAGCGTAAAGAGTGAAGGATTTCGGAGGGGACAACCCATTTCATATACGGAGTAATTTCTGTTCGTTTTAAGTTTTAATGTCGCTCCTTACTTTCAGTTTAAAAAACTAGTTTTTTTTGTTTAATTTCTTAACGTTTTTGAATTAATGCATATTTGGTTTTGGCTTTCCGCAAATAAATTATTAAAATGAAATTTGTATATTAATTCTTTTTTTGGCTAAATGGCTTTATCTTAGTTTTGATCAGACGATTTTGAGAAATAAGGGGTGGGGAAGGAGGCCTAGTTACCCTCCAATTTTTCGGTTCCTTAAAAAGGCAACTAGAACTTTTAGTTTTTAACGAAAGTTTTTATTAGTAAAAAATATACGTAGCTTAAGAATTAACTTACGTAATAAACTTTTATGTTCTTATATTTTTATTATGTATACAAGGATGTTTGTACCCTCGTTAATACCTCGCTCTTTACACTAAATCGTAAGTTTTGTCCCACTGAATCAGTTTTGTCCAACCCCTGAATCAGAAAGACCGTAGAATAAATAGTTGAAATTACTAAAATTACTTTAGCATAAAGAGCGAGGTATTTATCTCCTCCTAAATACCTAGCTCTTTATGCTTAAGTATTTTTAGAACCCCTCATATGCGTAATAATCTCTGTTCGTTTTAAGTTTCAATGCTACTCCTTACTTTCAATTGAAAAAAACGTTTTCATGTTAATTTTTTCCTTGTTTTTTTATAGTAATGCAAAAAATTCTGCGCCCTTTTCATTGAATTTTTTCTTCCCCCATGACATATTCCTCCAAGGAAAGATCATCCCAGATAGCCTCCTTCCCTTAACCCAACCCCCAAACCAAAAAAAATCCCCTGAAAACGTCTATACTCTTCCCAATAACCATTACTATATGTAAACTCGGGTCAAAGTTTGTAACTTGCAGCCCCTCCCCCAGGAGTATCCCTGGGGGAGTAAGTCATTCCCAAAGACATAGTTATTATGGTTTTCGACTATGCGGAACAAAATGGCTATCTCAAAATTTTTATCCGTTGACTTTGGGAAAAAATGAGCGTGGGAGGGGGCCTAGGTGCCCTCCAATTTTTTTTGGTCACTTAAAAAGGGCACTAGAACTTTTCATTTCTGTTAGAATGAGCCCTCTTGCGACATTCTAGGACCACTTGGTCGATACGATGAACCCTGGGAAAAAAAAAAAAAAAAAAATAATAACACGCACCCGTGATTTGTCTCCTGGCAAAAAATACGAAATTCCACATTTTTGTAGATAGGAGCTTGAAATTTTTGCTATAGGATTCTCTGATACGCCGAATGCGATGGTGTGATTTTCGGGGGTGTTTCTTTTAAGAAACACCACTTTCTTTTTAAGAAGTCATTTAAAAATGACTTTTAGGGGGTGTTTCCCTTTTAAGAACTTTCTTTTTAAGAAGTCATTTAAAAATGACTTTTAGGGGGTGTTTCCCCCTATTTCCCAAAACAAGGCAAATTTTCTCAGGCTAATCACTTTTGATGACAAAGACTAAATTTGATGAAACTTATTTATTTAGAATCAGCATGAAAATTCGATTCTTTTGATGTATCTTTTATCATCAAAATTCCGTTTTTTAGCGTTTCGTTTACTATTGAGCCGGGTCGCTCCTTACTATAGTTCGTTACCACGAACTGTTTGATTACGATTCCACATAATAGGATCTTGATTCTGACACGATTACGTATTCTTCAAAAAGTTATTTTATATCATCAACATATTTTATCTAGAATTTTTTTTTATCTGTAAGGAATTGTTGTCATGAAATTCCAATGAAGTTCATGAAGTTCCATACAATTCTTTTCGTTTATCCAAGCTCCTGCTACTCTTTATTTCAAGTTTTTCCCGTGGCACCGTCCACTTTCGCCACCTGGTTTACATCTTGGAGCACCACATCCGTCACATTATTCCACAACGTGTGGTACAGTTCATGCTTAGCACACTGTCACCCTGCTTGGCATACACAACCTGGTATACATGAACTTTTTTTTAAGTCGATGACCCTTTTGTTACTCCTATCACAAATAACTCGCCTATC
This sequence comes from Artemia franciscana, assembly GCF_032884065.1. NCBI lineage: Eukaryota > Metazoa > Arthropoda > Branchiopoda > Anostraca > Artemiidae > Artemia > Artemia franciscana. The sequence goes on from NC_088882.1 coordinate 9,944,510, forward strand.
GTGTATTTCCTCACAAATAAACTTAACAATCTTTTCAAACCATCAAATTTTTTGAGCCTACATTATTTTTCCATTGATAGACACAACTTCCTCAAAACTGAAGGCCAACTGCCATGGCCGTATCAGAAACTCAAGGTTGTAGCATGAGGGGGGTTAAAAATCCGCCAGCCCTATTGAAATAGATATATCATGCAGATTTTCAACCACTCCCCCCGTGCCCACTTATTCAAAGTAGATTTATTAATAAAATTGTTGCAAATATTTTTCCAACATACATATAGTACATCAAAATCTAGATTATTGCAGATTAAATTAAAAAAAACAAAACATTTTTTTTGCTGAAACTAAGGATGCAACATTAAAACTGAAAACGAACAGAAATGTTTCCGTATATAGAAGGGACCCTCCCCTTATCAACACCTCGCTCTTAACGCTTAAGTCTTTCATTAGTTTAAAAAGTGAAGTTATGACAAATAGTCAGAACTTTAGAGTAAAGAGCGAGGTGTTGAGTAGGGGACAGCCCCTTTCATATACGGAGTAATTTCTGTTTATTTTAAGTTTCAATGCCGCTCCTTACTTTCAGTTAATAAAACTTGTTTTTTGATTGAATTTTGAACATTTTTCAACTAATGCAGGTTCGAATTTGGCTCGCCGTATAAGAAAAATTAAAATGAAAGTTGCATATTAATTTTGGCAAAGATTCCCCCGTATAAAATTTCCTCTGTAAAGTTAATCTCCAGAAACTGCCAACCAGGAAAATCCCTCCAGACAATTCCAATTAGCTGAAAATTACCCCCGAAAAATTTCTTGTGGCCAATTCCGGCTGAAATTTGTTTTTCTTGGTCCACTTTCATTTGAAAAATACTTTGATTTCTGTTTGATTTCTTTGAACACACACAATTCCCTCTGGAGATTTTATCCTGTGAAAAACTCCCCCAATGAGAACTTCTCCTGTTGAAAATACCCCCCCCCCCTCCACATACGGAAAGATACTCTAGACAATTCCAAACCGGTAAATATTTCCCCCGGACAATTTTTCTTAATATCTCCACATGTAAAATTGAGTCGCCAAAGTGAAGTAAGACAAATAAAAATAATTTCGCACAGGAATTCTGGTAAATTTTCCCAGTGTAAAATTTCCCTTGGAAAGTTCACATTCCCTTTTTCAAAAATTAGAAATATTTTCACAGGCTCATAACTTTTGATTGATAATATTAAACTTGATGAATTTTATACATTTTGAATAAGCATCAAAATTCGATTCTTTCCATCCATTCATTGTTATCAAGACTGTGTCTTAGAAATCCGTTTACTATTGAGCAGCGTCGTTCCTTACATACAGTTCGTGACCACGAACTGTTTGAAAAACTAATTTGAAAAGATTTTAAAACTTTGTTTGATTCAAAACATTCATTTTTTTACCAACAAAAAGGACTGTCAATCAAAAATGATCTGAAATTGATTCTTAAAAAACCATTGAACAACAGAAAGTTTTCAAAAAAAAGTAAAGAGCTAAATTACGCTACAGATGATCCGAAATAAAGTAAAATAATTCTTCAAGCGAATAATTTTTTAGCGAATGCTGGAAGTTGAATCAGTAGCAAGAGAAGAGACTTAAAGCCTTTGAGAACAAATGTCTATGAAGAGTCCTCAATATAAACTGGACACAACACATCTCGAACCAGACAATACGCCAATTTACTGGATAACCCCTAGTCATTGACATGATCAGGACCCGAAGATGGATATACTTTCGACATGTTGTACGAATGAAAGACGACCGAACACCAAAGTCCATCCTCCAGTGGCGTTCAACAGGAACGTGGCAAAGGGAGGACAAAATTACACACAACGCCGAACATACCAGAGGGACCTTCCCAACGCGAATACGTCTCATACAACCCCATTGGGAAGACGTTATGGCAGTCGTGGGAAGACGTAGGGTTAACTCCCTCCCATCTTGCATTCTAAAGACCAAAACACAATTTGCACTTTGCAATCTTTCAAGACGATGTAACCTTCCGTTTAAGATACAAATATGTAATTTTCTTAAATAATTATTATTCCTTATTAATTACTGTTAAATAATTATTTTTCTTTCTTAAATAAATAAGAATTAGGAATGAAACCATGCACCGAATTAGACATGAACAGCCAAACACGTATACAACATTAGATTTTATGATCTGGAACAATATGCTGCAACAATTTGTTCTCTTTCTATTTTAATAACAGATAAAATTAAATCGCCCAAATAAAATATAAAAAGAAAAGTAATTAATACTAGACTAATCCCATTTAATCTATTCCAGAGGTAGATATGTCCAAAAACTATGAGATTCCAATAGCACCCACCGGGGAGAGCTAGAAGGAACCCTCCTCCCGAAGAAATTGTAATTCTTATTAAACAAAGGATAGCTCTAAAGGATTAGAGGGGGAGGGAAACCTCTCCCCTTCTTTCGCTTCTAGAGCTTTAAAGTTCCTACAAGAAACAGCTTTAAGAACAAATCAACTTTGGGTCAGATTTAGCTTCTCCAGAACCGTGAGCCTTGGCTAGCTCTTCCTCTGAATTGAGCCGAAAACTGAATCAGTTTCTTTTATTCAAAACTAATAAAGTTACAATTCCATCTTCGATGAGTCTTTCAAGACTTATCGTCTTTCAAGAGTAGAAATGGTGCAGAGGTTGAAAATACCTTTTCAGGACCAACTCGGGATCATAGCGCAATTCATGAAAATACATTAAGTTAGGAAACCATGAATGTGACTTATCGAGGAGTGGGTTACGAGGAGTGGGTTGTGAGTTATCGAGCAGGAAACTCATGAATGTGACTTCAGCTTTGGCTTTACCATAATCAACTAAAATTCAAACATATTTCTGGCACCAAAGAACCCTTTTCAGCCTTTGTCTTTCTAGGGGTAGTTCTGCGTGATTATTCAAAGGGAGCTTTCTGCATTCGAAGATAATTAGCTTAGTCTCAGTGAGATAAACTACTATGCAGGTATATTTTTTGATTAAAATTTAATATATAAAGTCGGTTAGGTATTTAATATAATACGTTCTGGGCGGCCTGCTTTCCATAATTCTCTGCTGTAGTTTCCACAATTTTGTTACTAAAGTATTATATTTCCATCATAATTTGGAATATTATGAATATCATAAACCATAATGAATTATGATTAACCTAACTTCACTTCTTGGGTGTGGTCGCTATGACACGTAAGTACCGAATAAAAATATTATCTAGAAGTTTTATCTAGCAGTAGCCCTGCTTTTTAGCTACAATTGAAAAGGAAATTACTCCTTGTAGCAACACTTAACCCTTATTATTCCCCATAGCCCCGAGAACACACCAAATAGGATTAGTAGAACAGTAGGCGTGGTGGACTCATTATTGCTTCTTTTCACGCAAAATTGAATTATTATTAAACGCCACATCCACATTCTTTACACCGAAAAACGCTGGGTCGGTTGTCAAATCGCTCCTTAGCGCTTCAATGATTTCAAAATATTACATAAATCATCCTAACCACAAATGTATACTGACGAATTTAAGTTCAGTCAAACTTTTGGGATCAGAGCGTTTTTTATGGCACTTGGTATAAACCAAGTGACATGTAGCAATCGCAAATTCTGTCGGTCTGTCGGTCCCGTTTTGCTACTTTAGGTACTTCCAGGTAAGCTAGGACGATGCAACTTGGCAGGCGTATCAGGGACCGGACCAGATAAAATTAGAAATAGTCGTTTTCGTAATTTAAATAACGGGAGTGGGAGGCCCGTTAATTCGGAACAAATAGAGAAACTGAAGTATTTTTAACTTACGAGCGGTTTATCAGATCTTAATGAAATTTGATGTTTGGAAGGATATCGTGTCTCAGAGCTGTTATTTTAAATCCCGACCGGATCTGGTGACATTGGGGGGGGGGAGTTAGGAGGGGTAAACCTAAAATCTTAGAAAACACTTAGAGTGGAGGGATCGGGATGAAACTTAGTGGGAAAAATAAGCACAAGTCCTAGATACATGATTGACATAACCGGAACCGATCCGCTCTCTTTGGGGTAGTTAGGGGGCGGGGGTTAATTCTGAAAAATTAGAAAAAAATGCGGTATTTCTAACTTACGAACGGGTGATCGGATCTCAATGAAATTTGATATTTAGAAGGATATCGTGTCTCAAAGCTCTTATTTTAAATCCCGACCGGATCTGGTGACATTGGGGGGAGTTTGGGGTGGAGGAACCTAAAATCATGGAAAACGCTTAGATTGGAGGGATCGGGATGAAACTTGGTGGGAAAAATAAGCAGAAGTCTTAGATACGTGGTTTACATAATTGGAACGGATCCGCTCTATTGGGGAGGGGGGTAATTCTGAAAAATTAGAAAAATGACGTATTTTTAACTTACGAAGGAGTGATCGGATCTTCATGAAACTTCATATTTAGAAGGACCTCATAACTCAGATCTCTTATTTAAAACTCAACCGGATCCAGCGTAATTGCCCGGATCCAGCGTAATTGCCAACTGCCCCCCCGGGGGGGCAGTTGGGAGGACCGGAAATCTGAGAAAATACTTAAAAGCGGTGAGATCAGGATGAAACTGGATGGGAAGAATAAAAACCTGTCTAAGATACGTGACTGACATAACCGGACCGGATCTGCTCTCTTTGGTGGAGTCGGGGGGGGGGGTAATTTTTAAAATTGAGGTATTTGTAACTTACGAAAGGGTGACCAGATCTTAATTAAATTTGATATTTAGAAGGATCTTGTGCTTTAAAGCTCTAATTTTAAATTCCGACCAGATCCTGTGACATTAGGGGGAGTTGGAGGGGCAAACCGGAATTCTTGGAAAACGGGAAAATTGGGGTATTTTTACCTTACGAATAGGTGATCGGATCTTAATGAAATCTGATATTTAGACGGAATTCATGTCTCAGAGCTCTTATTTCAAATCCCGACCAGATCTTTGACATTGGGCGGAGTTGGAGAGGGAAATCTTGGAAAACACTTGGAGTGGAAGAATAGGGATGAAACTTGGTGGGAAAAATAAGCACAAGTCCTAGATACATGATTGACATAACCGGAACGGATCCGCTCTCTTTGGGGGAGTTGGGGGCGAGGGTTAATTCTGAAAAATTGGAAAAGAATTAGGCATTTTTAACTTACAACGAGTGATCGGATCTTAATGAAATTTGATATTTAGAAGGAGGACCTCGTAACTCAGATCTCTTATTTTAAATCCCGACTGAATCCAGTTTCATTGGGGGGAGTTGGGGGCAGAAATTCTTGGATAACACTTAAGAGTGGAGAGAGCAGGATGAAACTTGGTGGGAAGAATAAGTACAAGTCCTATATACGTTATTGACATAACCGTACAGGATCCACTCTCTTTGGGAGAGTTGGGGGGGTGGGTGCCTGATTCGGAAAAACTAGGAAAAATAAGGTATTTTTAACTTCCAAACGGGTGATTGGATCCTAATGAAATTTGAAGCTTGGTGGATAGAATAAGCAAATGTCCTTGATACGTGATTGACGGAACCATACTGGATTCGCTCTCTTTGGGGGAGTTGGGGGCAGGGGTTCAGTGATTTGGCGAGTCAGGTGCTTCTGGACGTGCTAGGACGATGAAAATCGGCAAGCGTGTCAGGGACCTGCATAAATTGACTTGATAAAGTCGTTTTCCCAGATTCGACCATCTGGGGGGCTAAAGGGAGAGGAAAAAATAGAAAATATTAGGTGTTTATAACTTACGAGTGGGTGATCGGATCTTAATGAATTTTGATATTTAGAAGTACATCGTGACTCAGAGCTCTTATTTTAAATCCTGACCGGGATTAAGCCTCTGATTTTCCTTTTAAATCAATTTATTGATTGTTAGAATTTTGTTAGAGCCCATACCATATGATCTCTTGGCTCTTAACTCTTCCTGCCTCGTCACAAGTGCCATATGAGCTCTTAGCTCTTGTTCTTCTTAGCGGCTTTGGATGTTGTTTTATAAAGTGTTCTAGACGGGCCCCTAAGCTCCTCCCCCTTCCCTGTGGTCCCTCCTGATACAAATGATTTAGTTTCATTCATTACATTAGCATGTAAAAACTACATTTTCAGTCTGAATAAGTTGCATGATTTGTAACAAATTTTATGCGATAGATACAGGTATTTTTTGGTTTAAACAAAAAAAAGTATATGCCTTTTGTAGATATCTTTGAAAAAAACTTTTGAAACAGCTTTTGATCCGTACTGTTCGACACAATTTGATAAACTGACCAAGAGTTCCTTAGAGAAGTCTTGACGAAATTTCTAATCGTCAAAATTTTTTATTTCATGAAAATCTTACCAATATTTCCAGTTGTGACGACCGTGAAATGAAAAAATATAGTATGTATATAAATATATACTATATAGTATGTATATAAATATATAGAATCTATACTCCAATATAGAATATCTGTATATAGAATGAAGCAGTCTCTATACGTGAACCGGCTCTAGAAAACTCGGGCCATCAAAATTAGTACCCATGGCCCTCCACCTAAAAAAATTCGACCTGTCACAGTGTAAAAATCAACGGATTGTATTGCCCTTTGTAAGTGACAATACGCAATTTTAAGAAGAGCAGGTTTTGGACGTCAAAATATAAAATGAATCTCTTTCATTATCATTATTCATGTCTGTGTACCAACACCGATTGTACTTTACCACGGAGCAAAGAATGCAGACCTTCAGGGCTTTTCATGATGGAAGTTAATGTGATGATACTGCTTTAAAAAAACAACAAAAACATTGGGATCCACAAAACAGAATTAAAAAGGAATTAAGTGTCTTTTAATGAGCCAACCTTCCTCCAGGTATTATTAAAAAAGACGGCAGGGGCGCCACGTGAGGTCCTTGGCCCTACTTGTATTTAAGGATATGATTGAGAATAGTCCTGTCAAGGATTTCACTTTATACTGATCCTCTTCGTACGAGAAATTGAAAAACCTATGCTTAAGAAAAATCCACTTTCCCTTGCTGCCCCAGAGTCCTTAGATTCTCGCCAAAGCAGGGCCCTGTTTGCACCTCCCTACATACAGAAGCAGAAGATTTGCCACAATACCATTTTGGAGAAGTGTCTTTTTATTTAATATTTCTTTGTTGGTTGTTTATTCCTTAGTTACAAACCTGCGACAGCCTATACAACTCCTAAAATACATATTAATCTGTTTTCGCGAGATCTTCCTGTATTGTAGAATGTCTAAGTGGGCTTTGGAGAGTAACTACAAAGATTTCTAAAATATCGCCTTATCTTATAATTCTAAAATAACTGATAATTACGACGAAAAGATAACGGGAAATCTACCATTTGAATTTTTGAAAGTTCAGAAGTTATTTTTGAAACAAACGCCAATATTTAGGCCAAATTATTGAATTTGTGACTGAATTTGATTTAATAAAAATCGACTAATTTAACGCAATTTGTAGTCGACCAATGAATTATTCTCTGATTTTGAAGACTAACAATTGATTTCGACAGATATAGAATAGTAATCAAATTACGACTTTTTTTTGTCTTCCCATATAGTTTAAAGCATTTAAGGAATATAATTGAATGCATACATACATTTTGACAACAGTACCAGCGTACATACTGAAGTTGTTGGCTTAAAAAATATAACCCAAATCTGAGGCGAAAGGGAAATCTTCTTTCTTGTTTTCAAGAATTTATTTGCCCCTCCTTTCTCCGTATTATATCCTGGTATAGTAAAGGATGTGTTTTGTGTAACTGTTTTTGCTTAATAAATGATATTGAAATTGAAATAACCCATATTTTGCTTAAAAAAAGGAATATAGGTTATTTTTCTTGAAGACGCTTTTTTGAATCTTACTTTCTTTTTAGTATACAAATGAAAAGCGAGTTACACTTGCCAAACTTCAGAACTTTCCTATTTAACGTATTGTATACTGACATCAAGCCCGTAGAATCTACTCATAGCATACGCTATTTCAGAAATATCTCCAATACTACACTTCCACGTGGAAAAGGGCTTTTCCAGGATTTTTACTCAGGGGGGGGGGAATTTAAAAAACGCGTCATAAATTTATTTATATTCATTTTTGTTACATTGTCCATGTCAGAAAACAATTCGGGGGGGGGGGGTGAGACTCCCAGCCCTTGGATACGGCCTTGTACTTGGGTGTGGTTTGCAACAACAGGGAGGTTTCAACATACAGTTTTACTTTATATCCCTGTCGCTATTTTCAAAAATAGCCTCGAATGATGGGTCAGATAAAAATCGGCTAAAATTACCGTTTCATTGTTGGACTCAAGTAATTTGAAGTTCAAATGTGATTTTTCACTTTGTCTAGGCCATATTTAACTTTCCAAAAGAAAATATAAATAGATTTTTCTTAAAATACAACATTTTCTGCTGGATTTGTCAAACAGTTCGTGGTAACGAACTGTAGTAAGGAGCGACCCGGCTCAATGGTAAACGAAACTCTAAAAAACGGAATTTTGATGCTAAAAGATACATCAAAAGAATTGAATTTTCATGCTGATTCTAAATATATAAGTTTCATCAAATTTAATCTTTGTCATCAAAAGTTACGAGCCTGAGAAAATTTGCCTTATTTTGGAAAATAGGGGAAAACAGCCCCCTAAAAGTCAAAGAATCTTAACGAAAATCACACCATCGCATTCAGCGTATCAGAGAACCTTAAGGCAAAAATTTCAAGCTCCTATCTACAAAAATGTGGAATTTCGTATTTTTTGCCAGAAGACAGATCACGGTTGCGTGTTTATTTTTTTTTTTTTGTTTTTTTTTTTTTCCCAGGGGTCATCGTATCGACCAAGTGGTCCTAGAATCCCGCAATAGGGCTCATTCTAACGGAAATGAAAAGTTCTAGTGCCCTTTTTAAGTGACCAAAAAAATTGGAGGGCACCTGGGCCCCCTCCCACGCTCATTTTTTTCCCAAAGTCAACGGATAAAAATTTTGAGATAACCATTTTGTTCCGCATAGTCGAAAACCATAATAACCATGTCTTTGGAATGACTCACTCCCCCAAAGTCCCTGGGGGAGGGGCTGCAAGTTACAAACTTTGTCCAGTGTTTACATATTACGGTAGGCTAATGGTTATTGGGAAGTGTACAGACGTTTCAGGGGGGTTTTTTGGTTTGGGGTGGGGTTTTTAGAGGGGGCTATGTGGGAGGATCTTACCTTGGAGGAATATGTCATGGGGGAAGAGAAATTCAATGAAAAGGGCGCGGGATTTTCCAGCATTAATATAAAAAAAAACAATGAAAAAATAAACATGAAACAGTTTTTTCAACTGAAAGTAAGGAGTGGCATTAATACTTAAAACGAACAGAGATTATTATGCATATGAGGGGTTCTAAAAATACTTTAGCATAAAGAGCGAGGTATTTAGGAGGAGATAAATACCTTGCTCTTTAAGCTAAAGTATTTTTAGTAATTTCAACTATTTATTCTACAGCCTTTCTGATTCAGGGGTCATTCTTAAAGAATTGGGACAAAACTTATGATTTAGTGTAAAGAGCGAGGTATTAACGAGGGGACAAACCCCCTCATATACATAATAAAAAATATAAGAATATAAACGTTTGTTACGTTAGTTAATTCTTAAGTTACGTATATTTTTTACTAATAAAAACGTTTGTTAAAAATTAAAAGGTCTAGTTGCCTTTTTAAGTAACCGAAAAATTGGAGGGCAACTAGGCCTCCTTCCCCACCCCTTATTTCTCAAAATCGTCTGATCAAAACTAAGAGAAAGCCATTTAGCCAAAAAAGAATTAATATGACAATTTCATTTTAATAATTTATGTGCGGAGAGCCAAAATCAAAAATGCATTAATTCAAAAACGTTCAGAAATTGAATAAAAAAAAAAACAAGTTTTTTAAACTGAATGTAAGGAGCGACATTAAAACATAAAACGAACAGAAATTACTCCGTATATGAAATGGTTGTACCCTCCGCAATGCCTCGCTCTTTACGCTAAAGTTTGACTCTTTGCCACAATTCTGCCTTTTAAAACAATTAAAAGCTTTAGTATAAAGAGCGAAGGATTGCGGAGGGGACAACCCATTTCATATACGGAGTAATTTCTGTTCGTTTTATGTTTTAATGTCGCTCCTTACAATCAGTTTAAAAAACTAGTTTTTTTTATTTAATCTTTATTAAAATGCATTTCTTCGAATGTGCTCGCTACAACAACGGGGAAGTTTCAAAATATGGTTTTACGGTTTATGGTTTATTACGGTTACGGTAAATATGGTTTATTACCGTTTATGGTTTATTTCCTGGAATTTATTTTAAAAGATATCCCCAGGTTATGAATTTGAAAAAAAAACTCTTAAATTTTTCGCTTGATTTTTGGACTCCCTAGCTTCAAACATGATTTTTACATTATCTAGACATATATAATTTTTACAACAAATTTCACAGTAAAAACATAAATTCTTGACTGCTGAATGACGTCCCCTGAAAGAATTCTCCAATAGGCTCTTTGTCTTAGTGATTGTCAGCCGACGCTGAGGCCCGCAAAATGATTTTAAGATAGCCTACCGCAGTAGGCTAAGATAATTCGGAATTAATTTCGGAGAACTGATTTTTAACACACTATTCTACAATAGGGTGAATAGCATTACTGTTGATTCATAATAAATTATTTCAGAAATCTTTCAAAGACTGCAACAGCAAAACAAGAGCGAACAGATCCAGAGAGTAATATGCCATGCCGTATCTACTGACGGAAACAGGGGGGAAAACCCTGCCTTTTAAATAAATTCGTTCCTTTAATCAATTATTAGCACCCTTGTCAAATTGCCCCACTCCCCAAAATTTGGCTTATCGGCACTCTTGTCACACTGCATCTCCCTCCCAAGATTTTGCTCTAGACCCATCCCTGGTCGTATCCAGATTTTTTGTTGGAGGGACACGAAAATAACTTTATCAAACGCATAAAATATTACAGAATGGAGTTCAAATTCAGTAATCCCCATCCTTGGATACGAAGTTCAATTTCAAAGCTTAAATTTTATGTTTGATCAATCGGAGTGAAGATCGAAGGTAGATTTTTTTTTTATTATTAGAAAAGATGGAAGCTTAGAACAGTAGTATATTGTGTCTGTGTACAGATTCGAACAAATAATGCAAATATATGGTATTTTCAGAAAATAACAAATCGATGAAATTGATGTAGATACATAATTTTCAAACCAAATGGTCGTCTTTTGAATTTATAGCTTCTACAGTATAGGTCTGGCGTTAAAATCAAAGAAGAACACGGCCAATCATTTGAAAATACGGACGAATTTATAAACATTGGATTTTGTCCAACATGTGTGACTTAGGCACAAAACTGGTTCGAATATTTAGCGAAGCAAAAACTTGCGATGATTTATATATCAATATTCTGTACAATACAGATCACGAGAAAGTGTACTTAATGAGTGATAATTAAATTAGTCAGACGAAGATATTTATGACGTTGTAGCTCAGGAATGCCTGGAAAAAATTCAAGTATCCAAGATTAGCTTTGGGCGGGAATGTAACGGATATTTAACCATAGATTCGTTAAAGAAACGGAAAATAATTGTATCCCATTAGACAGAAGAATGAATAATCATCGCTTTTCAAAACAAGCACCTCCTCTTTACACTTTACCAGTGTTGCCAATGTTTTCGACAACATTTCAGGGACTAAATAGATTAATTCTAGTTTGATTTAGGTGGGTTTCAGATTCAACACCGTAGTGTCTACTAAGTAAAGATCCATGTATCTCTCATGTATTTGCCTCCAAGATACTTCATATAGAGGGATTGGTCGTGGAAACTTGGGAGAAGGTTGTTCACTCGATCGTAAACTGAGATTTATAACGTACCATTTAAGATACAAAGACAATTGGAAGACCCCCCTCCTCCCTCGAGTCTTTTTTACCCTCTGGGCTTTTAACCCTTTCCTAATATTGAACTAAAATTCTAAGAAAGCTACTTCACTAAAATGATCGAAAGGTCCAAAAATATGCCTTTAAAGGATCCTAGGTAAGATCCATGTATCTCTCATGTATTTGCCTCCAAGATACTTCATATAGAGGGATTGGTCGTGGAAACTTGGGAGAAGGTTGTTCACTCGATCGTAAACTGAGATTTATAACGTACCATTTAAGATACAAAGACAATTGGAAGACCCCCCCCCCTCCCTCGAGTCTTTTTTACCCTCTGGGCTTTTAACCCTTTCCTAATATTGAACTAAAATTCTAAGAGAGCTACTTCACTAAAAATGATCGAAAGGTCCAAAAATATGCCTTTAAAGGATCCTAGGTAAGATCCATGTATCTCTCATGTATTTGCCTCCAAGATACTTCATATAGAGGGATTGGTCGTGGAAACTTGGGAGAAGGTTGTTCACTCGATCGTAAACTGAGATTTATAACTTACCATTTAAGATACAAAGACAATTGGAAGACCCCCCTCCTCCCTCGAGTCTTTTTTACCCTCTGGGCTTTTAACCCTTTCCTAATATTGAACTAAAATTCTAAGAAAGCTACTTCACTAAAATGATCGAAAGGTCCAAAAATATGCCTTTAAAGGATCCTAGGTAAGATCCATGTATCTCTCATGTATTTGCCTCCAAGATACTTCATATAGAGGGATTGGTCGTGGAAACTTGGGAGAAGGTTGTTCACTCGATCGTAAACTGAGATTTATAACGTACCATTTAAGATACAAAGACAATTGGAAGACCCCCCCCCCCTCCCTCGAGTCTTTTTTACCCTCTGGGCTTTTAACCCTTTCCTAATATTGAACTAAAATTCTAAGAGAGCTACTTCACTAAAAATGATCGAAAGGTCCAAAAATATGCCTTTAAAGGAGATGTAAACCCAATAGTCCCAAGGGTAGGGTTCATACTATGCACTTACGTAATTCTTCACAAAAACATTTTTTAAAACTTAGACTAAACCCCATCCTCTTACTGTCCGGCTCCAGCCAATTTTCTTCTATCTTGTTTTGTTCACATGATATCCAGAATTTTTTTTTTTCGAAAGCCCGTTGTACCTCTTTCCTCGATCATTACGAAAGCTGGGAATCAGAACTTTTGACATTAACATTGCTAACCTAAAAATTTTGGATATCTAGAAAAAAAAATATAAATGAAAACTTTTTGTCTCTTAACCCTCATGTAAAATTTGCATCGTGTAATTGAACGACATTTGAATTACCACGATCGGCCAGTGTCGACCCCAATCAGTCATACCACAAACTAAAAACAGAGCTCTATTGAACGATAAACCAGAAAAAATAGAGTATATATGTTTTGGACGGCAGGAGAATTTTTTAATCCTTCCCGCATATAAAACAAAATTCGCAGTCCCTTTATCCTACCTCCTAAAAAAAAATTTTCGTAAAACTCCAATTCGATCCACAGCCATGAGGTTATAATGAATTCTACTGAATCTACAACAAAAAGGACTCGCTTGGCTTTAGGCACTCGTTGTTTAACGTTAAACGATTGTTTTCAAGGCTGAAGATTAGTGATTGGCTGGGGATTACCAACATAGGTAACTACATATACAAATTATATGTTTACATAAATCAGTGCCTGTTTACAGACATTTTCTAGGTTACTCTACTAATTCGCTAAACGATTCAAAATAGCGACCATGGAGGCATAAAGAAGGGGATGGGTTCTCCTCTACAGACGAGTCAACAGAATCCCTTCTTTTTGACAGTAATCATGGAATAAAATGTTCTTTCCTGTAGTTTGACCCACTCCCTAGGGATCGAACCTTAGTGTACCTTTGATAGTCAAAATATATCCACGCATATGTTCTGCTAAACCAATTTGCTCTTATACCTTTATTCCAGCAAAATTACCAACCAAGTAATTAAAATCAAATCTTTCCAAACAGATCGTGGTAACGAACTGTAAGTAAGGAGCGATGCGGCTCAATAGTAACCGAAAATCAAAGAAATAGCCCTGATAACAATTGATGTATCAAAAGAATCAAATTTTATTGCTTACTCAAAATATAGAAAATTCGTCAAGTTTAAGGCTAACCATTAAAGGTTACAAGCCTGAGAAAATTTGCCCAATTTTCGAAATAGGACGTAAACACCCCCAAAATATTACGTGTATTTTAATGATAATCACACCATCATATTCAGCATATCAGAGAGCCCCTGTATAGAGGTTTCAAGCTCCTACATACCAAAAAGTGGATTTTTTTTCCCAGAAGAATGATCACAAATGATTTCACACATATTTATTTGTTGTTGTTTTTTTTCAGGGGTGATCGTATCGAACAGGTGATCTTAGAGAATCAGAAGAGGGCTCATTTAATCGGAAATTAAAAGTTCTAGTGCCCTTTATAAGTGAGCAAAAATATTAGAGGGCAGCTGGCCCCCTTACCGAGCCCATTTTTTCTCAGATGTAACCTGCTCAAAATCACCCACCTCTTAGAAACCTTGCTCTTTACGCTATTGTTTTAGAACTTAGAAAACTTATTATTAAAATAGTTATTCTTAAATAATTGGAAACAAACGTCAAACATTAATATAAGAAGCGGGGTATTGAGGAGGGGGTAACCCAGTCATATACGTAATAATTTCTGTTCGTTTTAAGTTTTAACGGTGCTCCTTACTTTCAGTCAAAAAACTCTTTTTTTTTTATTTCCCAAGATAAGACCCCGCACTGAGTGAAACCAAATGTAAAGATTACGAAGATCACGGGTTACAGACAGCCACAATGACACCATAAATCTAGCAGACGACACCATGACGTGTTCATCTTAGCTAAGTTTTTTTTCGGCATGCTTCAATTTTCTAAACGAGCATCCTTCAATCATAACAGTGGAACAAGAAATAGCCAACACATAAGACAACGAAGGTAGGTGCAATTTTCTGCACTCAGGGAGAATTCCCTCCTCAAGATCATTAAGAAAAAAAAATCAAGAATTACGGCCAAAAAATGCCCGCTTTTTCGCCCTTCAATAACACACATTAACTGTAATTGATATAAAAATGCCCGTAAGTTTTTAGCTAATTTAATTTATCTTATTTGGGTTGTAAGTGATAAAATCTTCAAGTCAAGTTTTCTTTTGTAGGCAATACTACAACATTCCTCATATACAGGCTCAGCTAAGGTTATTGGTTGATCCGAGGAGGGGTAGGCGTGGTCTTACCATGAAATTTCAAACTTTCTAAAGTACTTGCTTTCTTATTCAACTGTCATTATACAATAAGGTCAATACTAAATTTATCAGCGTGTTCCAGCACGTCAAGATCTCTTACTGGGTTAAGGATCAGAACTTGTTCATGACAATTCAGATTTAATGACAACGCCAAAAATTAGGGGGAATGCAAGAAGGAGATAGTAATGCAGAATTACGGCACTGCAATGCAAGCTCATACACTGTTTTTACTTGCTACTACTCTATACAGCAATGAACATTAAATTGTGCATCACATGGATCCTATTAAAAGGTAATTCAATAAATTAGAAACTACTTTAGAGGCACAAAGAACCCTCCAGTCTGAAAGCAATTTCAATGGCTATCTAAATCCAAGCAAGCATTTCTGACTATACAGCCATTAAGTTTTCATTAAAATCCTAGCATTTTTATACATAGGATTGATTTGGATTGATTAGGATTGATAGGATTGATTGGTGAACCATGTTCTGTCTCACATCAAGGACACCGAGTTGAAACTCTGAAATTTTTGGTGATTAAGAAAACCTTACAAATACGACTCAGGTTAGATTTTTCAGGTCAGGTCAGGATCCGTTGATTTTTGAATTTAAAAAAAAGGGAATAGTTGTGGGAAAAGTCAAAGTCATTGGCCAATTGTAGAAAAAAGCCAAGACAGATTGTTCAATTAAGTGGGCAGCCCAGTCAAGGTTAATTTTATCCCTTTGATTGCCGTTGTTACTGTCTCCCATTTATGCTACCCCTTTCTGTGCATGTGTGTCCCTTCACAAATGCCGAACTAGAGTCGTAGGTTACGAGTCATGTTAGGTTAGGGCTGTATATATATATATATATATATATATATATATATATATATATATATATATATATATATATATATATATATATATATATATATATATATATATATATATATATATATATATATATATATACATATATATATATATATATATATATATATATATATATATATATATATATATATATATATATATATATATATATATATATATATGTATATATATATATATATGGGCGCTTCGCGCCCCCCCAAGCCCCCCCGCGCGCGTAAGTCGTTACGCGCCATATTAGTTACGCGCCATTGTAGTTGTGTCCCTGTGTCCCACCTGTGAATATAGATAGATTTATATATGTGTTTCAAACTACGTAAAAATTGCGAATATACAACATTCTTGGCTTTCCCATTGTCTGTCCATATACAAAGCCGTATGTACTAATAATGACGTCATATGCAAACGCTCTTTTTACAAACAAACAAACATGCATACACACAACTCGTTTTTATATAGATAGATAGATAGATAGATACAATACAAATTAACTACGTAAAACTTGCGAATATACAACAGTCTTCGCTGTCCCATTGTCTGTGCGTATAAATAGATTGTCAGGTTTACCGACCCTCAAAGATGCAACATACAATTGTACATTGGTAAAGCAATCTGTATTAAGATCTATACCGCATTTTTCTAGTGATTGCCCTTGAGCTTTGTTGATGGTGGTTGCAAATGCTAATCGAATTGGGAATTGCAATCTTTTAAATTGAAAAAGCAGATCCGTTGGATTCATGGGAATGCGAGGAATAAGAACAGCCTCACCCTCATAAGGCCCTGTCAAGATTGTGGCCTCTATTAGGTTTTCCATTGTTTTTTTTACGGCAAGTCGCGTGCCATTGCAAAGCTTTGGTGGTTTGATATTTCTTAAAAGTATTATTGGTACGCCTATTTTTAGTTGTAGCACGTGTGGTGGAAACCCTGAAGGATCTATGGAATTTAAAAATTCAGATGGATAATTAACCGCTTCATTTGGTTCCAAAATACAAATTAACTGCGTAAAACTTGCGAATATACAACATTCTTCGCTGTCCAATTGTCGCTGCATATAAATAGATTGTCAAGTTACCGACCCTCGAACATGCAACGTACAATTGTCCATGGGAAAAACAATCAGTATTAAGATCTATACCACATTTTTCTAATGATTGACCTTGAGCTTTGTTAATGGTGATTGCAAATGCTAATCGAATTGGGAATTGCAATCTTTTAAATTGAAAAGGCAGATCCGTTGGAATCATGGGAATGCGAGGAATAAGAACAGCCTCACCCTCAAAAGGCCCTGTCAAGATTGTGGCCTCTATTAGGTTTTCTATTGTTTTTTTTACGGCAAGTCGAGTGCCATTGCAAAGCTTTGGTGGGTTTATATTTCTTAAAAGTATTATTGGTACGCCTATTTTTAGTTGTAGCACGTGTGGTGGAAACCCTGAAAGATCTATGGAATTTAAAAATTCAGATGGATAATTAACCGCTTCATTTGGTTCCAAAACTGTGTCGACTGACTTGTAAAGGACTGCCTGGTCTCGAATCTTGGTCAAAACAATATTGTTGATTTCGTGGACGTCTATATTTTTGGGTGCGAGAATCGCTCTTTCACTTAGCCATTTATTATTTTTATAATTTTTTAGAATATTCGGAAATACTTTTTCAATCAATTCATTTTTGGACGTCACTAAATTACAGAAATCAGCAGGTAGTTGTATACGTCCTGAAATTGAGTCTACTGGGAGCTTTCCGTTTCCCATTGCCAGCAATTGATCTGAAAATGTTTGACCAGAGTCATCGTTTTGCAATCGGACACGCATATTTGTAGTTAATTTTAATGTTTTTACGTGTGCCCATAAATTAGAATTTTTCAGGCAAGCATTCATTTCGTCTGCAGGAGTTGATCTAGGTATTATAGATAATGTTTGCCTGAAATCTCCCGCAAGCAATATTAATGTGCTGCCAAAGGGTTTCGACTTCCCTCGCAAATCTTTCAAGCATTGATCCAGAGCCTCGAGCGATTTTTTGTGTGCCATTGTGCACTCATCCCAAATAATAAGTTTGCATTGCTGCAATACTTTACCCATCCCAGATGATTTGGAAATATTGCACGTGGGAGTTTCTGTAGAATGCAAGTTCAGAGGCAATTTCAAAGCGGAATGAGTAGTTCTTCCACCAGGCAGCAATGTTGCGGCTATTCCGGACGACGCAATTGCCAACGCTATATCATTTTTTGATCGAATTGATGCCAGAATCAGTTTTATCACAAACGTTTTACCAGTACCTCCTGGCGCATCCAAAAAGAAAATTTCTCCAACGTTGTTATCGACACAATGCATTATCGTATCATAAATGTCTTTTTGTTCCGACGTTAACTTGGAAATGTTATTTTGTACATACGACAATAGATCACTCGTACTGTAACTTTGTTCACGATCCAATTCTACACATGTCGAAACAGCAGCGATACGGTTAGGTGAAGGCATTCCCAAATCCTGAAGAGGTTTGTTTGCCATACGTATGCACAAATCTTCTATAACAACTAAAGTGTAGTTATAAATTTCTGATGTAAAATCAAAAGTCATATCTGACGTCTCTAACTGTTTTCGATGGAGTATATCTTCGGACATTTTTGACTTATATTTTTCCCATAACTCTGTAGGAGCTGATGGAGAGCAAGTTGTTAAAATGATGCCAAACAATGCACGAATTTGACTTGGGGTTGACGTTTCGCACGCGTCATTGATGCAGTTATCCCAGTGTTGGTCATTCTCCAATAAATTCAGAGCTTGGCATGCACTACGGTAAGTGTCATGTATAGTACCATTTACAGTCCTCAAATACTCAAAGGATGTCGGACCGGGTACATTCACCAAAAGCAGGCGTAGAAAGAAGCATTCATGTTGATTGGGGTGAACGGTGTAGAGTCTTCCAATCGTGGTATCTTTGAAGATGGTAGGTTGGCCGTTGACTGACTTACCCTGTTTTCGACGTTCAAATACTTTATTTTTAGTATTCCACGTGTAATACGAAGGCACTTCAGTATACAGCAGTTTTTTTTGCAAAAGAATCATTTTTGCAAAGCGAAAAAAAAGCTGTTAATGTTGTATCCGGTGGATTCAGGACTCTTTGTTGCACGTTGGTTTCCGTGAAATAAACACGTTGACCATTCTGTAAATGTACCGCTAAGTGAACAACAGCTGGACTACGTTCATGTATCGGAAATGAAAGAATTCGCCAAACAGCTTCATTACTGCTTATGTATCTTCCAGCCTGATATTGTACGATTTCATCGAAATCTTTGATTTCGGACTGCAAGCCAAAAACTGCCATGTCACTGCCTTTGTTGACGTATTTGCATATATATTTGATTGCCTTTACGGAGTTACAGTATTCAACGTTTATGTGTGCATTAAATGTTTTTGATAATAATGGGGAATATAGAACAACCCACTGGTTATTTACTTCGATGGTGGTACCGTTACGCTTCTTTATTATTGCTGTTTTAAAGCCATCTTCAGTAGATCTTCTTCTATATTGTGGGTAACCATCATTGCCAGTAATTGTGTTTGATACTAAAAGTCAAGGATATTGCTTTGTGCACCTTCCTTTGGCCATGCATGGTGAATTTTCGTTCAGTGCACCGCAAGGTCCATGTATCATATTTTTTACAATAATATCATGTAACCCCTTATCGACATTTTTATCAGGTATTTCAGCGGAAATCACATGATCAATTTCGTTCGAAGTAATTTTTTTATGTAGCCAGATTAGTATATGTGCGTGTGGCAAACCTCGTTTTTGCCATTCCACTGAGTACATCCAGCATCGCACTGACCCAAACACTTCAAGTTTTACAATGTAGTTTATCAGTGATTTCAACTTTTGCCGGAAGACACGGGCCGTAATGTCATGCCTATGAACCGCCGATTGTCCTTGAAGTAAAAGCTGCAGTATCTCGTCCCAAGATTGATTACATGTAAATGTAATAAATAAATCTGGACGACCATAGAGACGAACATACGCAATAGCATCTTGAGCATATTCATGCATATGACGGGGACTGCCAGCATATGACGAAGGTAAAATTGTTAATCTTCCAACGTTTGTGGTATTACCGTCATTTATAACTGCATCTCGCAAATGAATGTATTGTTCAGAGCGGAGCTTGGTCTGATTCAGGCGGATATATAGCAAACGTTCTGATTCAATTTTAGCATACATATCAACGACGAATTGGTGAAACAATTCACGGCATTTTAAAATATAATTTTCTTCATCCTGCCGAATCATTAGTCTATAGGAATAATAATGCATTGCACTGCATTTCTTATTCATTTCTTTGTTAATGGCTGGATTCATCAATTTAATATTAAAATGATAGCCGTCGGCTCCATCCCAAAAAATGATAGGATATTGTAGGGCATCGTAGCATCGATGAGTTTCAGCAATTCTTAACAACTGAGCGTTTCGCTTATGAAGAATAATATCTCGAGGTAAAAACTGATCACCGACCATAACAATTGCCACTTCGTCGATAGTTGGAGCATTGTATCTACGCACATGTTGGCCAGGAGGCGTTTTGTCAGCGGAAATAACAATTTTATGCGTATCAGTAGGCATCAAATCGATGGCTGTTTTGAACAGACGCACTAAATTATTATTTTCGTGGAAAAGATGTTGCAATTGGGAAACGATTGTCCTTTCAACGTTGGGAGAAATTTCGCAACATGCATTCAATTCAGAATTTCTATCACTGATGAAGTACAATTGTAAAAATTTATTATTCTCACCTGAGAATGGTAGAAGGGACCCTGCTCTATGATAAATTTGCCCTTTTACTTTGAAAGTAGACATAAATTGATCTGGATTTTCGATTTGGGCTCCAAACGACGTCATTTGGAAACATGAGTTGTATTTTCTGATTTTTGACAAAAAACGCTTAGATTCTGACGTAGTTCCAGTAAGGAAAGTCTTCAATGGCTCTGGTGGTGCAGCCAATAGAGGAAGTTTAACTTTTCCTGAGGCGCAAATAATTCCTCGGCACGCCTTCTTTTTTCACTTTCTCTTTTAGCAGCAAGTCTGCTTCCGCGTTGCTCTGGTAGTTCCTCGGCACGCTTTCTGTTTTTTCTTTCTCTATCAGCCTCAAGCCTGTTTCCTTGCTGTTCTTTTGATTCCTCAGCACGCTTTCTGTTCTTTCTTTCTCTATCAGCCTCAAGCCTGTTTCCTTGCTGTTCTTTTGATTCCTCGGCACGCCTTCTTTTTTCACTTTCTCTTTTAGCAGCAAGTCTGCTTTCGCGTTGCTCTGGTAGTTCCTTGGCACGCTTTCTTTTCTGACTTTCTCTATCAGCAGCAAGTTTTTTGGCATAGACTCTTTGAGCATCTTCATTGGCTTTTGCCATTGTAAGTTCATCAGTCATTGTAAACTTAAACATTAATAGATTTCTACGTGAACATATGTCTTAAATATCTTGAATGACGTCACCGTCAAAGCAAAAATGACGACAACTAATTTCATGACGTCAGTCAACACAGAAACATGACGTCACCTGATCCAGAGACAGACACACAGACAGACAACTTATTTTTATATAGATAAGATAGATACATACATATATATATATATATATATATATATATATATATATATATATATATATATATATATATATATATATATATATATATATATATATATATATATATATATATATATATATATATATATATATATATATATATATATATATATATATATATATATATATATATATATATATATCTCTTTAAAAGAGCCACATTTGTGTAATTATGAATGTATTTTTTCTTGAAAACAGCCCCATATTTTTTCTGGAAAACTGCCATCCTGGGATTTTCTGACCAAAAAAAAACGATCTGTATAGGTCAAAAGTTGGAGAAAATTCGTTAAAAACCTCAATTTTGGAAAACAATATATTCAATTGAGTGAAGCATTTTTATGAATACGCTCGAAAAGCATACATATGTCATTTTTGTCTCAGTAGTGGCTGTATCGTTTTTAGTGTCTATGATCTAGGCAAAATTACACAAAAAGCATATAATCATAGACAGCACAATGGCTATGCCTAAGTAAAGAGCGATGTGGGCACAACGGTTTTTTTTTTCTTTTTTCATACAAGAGCACTTCATATCAAATGAGTTGTCGTAGAAACTTCAAAAAGGAGTCATTCAATTGGAAATTGAAAGGACTAATGCTTTTTTCATAGTCAAAAGGGATTAAAGGGCAACAAACGCCCCTGTCATGCCCATAATTTACACACATTCAATGAAAAGTTTGAGATAGCCATTTTGTTCAGCGTAGTAAAAAGCTCTGTAATTTGTGTCTTTGAGGATGCCATAGCCGGCCTCCCCCCCACAGCCCTCAGGGCATGGTTTGTAAGCTATGCCCTGGGGCATCTAAATTTTTAAAGAAAGATCGGTCGCAAAAACCTCAGAGGGGGCTCATTGCATTGGTAATCAGAAGTTCTAGTGTCCTTTTTAAGATTCAAAGTGATTGAAGGCAAATACCCCCCTCCCATTTATCGTATTTCCAGAGAAGCATCTAATAGACATTTTGAGATGGCCATTTGTTGTCGTAGAAAATTCGAAGAAGGCTCGTTCGAAAGGAGGCTCATTTGATTGGAAATGTATAGTTGTAGTTCCATTTTAAGAGTCAAACAAGATGGAGAGCAACTGGCCTCCTCCCCTCCCTGGCATCCTCTTTCCACAAAACGTATTCAACTGAAGTTATGCAATAGCCATTTTGTTACCAATAGTCCATAACCCTGATTTGTAAGGTTTAAAAGACCAATAAATCTATTTCTTCAATTCAGGAGAGAATCCTTTTTTACCTTCAAAATTACCTTTGTTATCTTAATTACATATTAGAACAAATTAAGATCCTTCTTGATCTGTAAATTGCTCCATAGTTATTGATTTGGTTGATCAAGCCTAAGAATCATCCCACTGATACTTCCAGGAAAACCATTCCAGTCAAACTCCAGTAACCTCTTGAAAGCTTCATTATTGGGTTGCTGAGACTGTTGTATCTGAGAGACTATTCTAATGATTGACTACAGAGCATGAGCAAAACTGTTGATGGTGTTGAGTTTTGACTGATGGCTTGAATAGCTTCTTTGAATGCCCCCTTCTGTTACTGTCAATATTTTGGGAAGCTGACAAGTTAATTGGGGAGCGAGGGGTTCTTGTGAAGTTAACTTATAGGTCATAAGCATGTCAGCACTTCATCATTGGTCCACTAGAGTGGATAATTTCAATTCCTTTAAACATTCATCATGAGACTAGTCTTTCACCTTTGTTACTATCTTGAAGCTCTCCTTTACACCCCTTCCAGAAACTGTAAATCCCCCATATACCCTGGAGATGCTGAGCACATTCCAAAGTCAAGCAATGGCCTGACAAGGGCCTTGTACATCTTCATAAAAACATAGGGAGATCTAAATAACATTTTTTTTTAAATCATTTTATTAGACATTGAAAAAAAAAACAATCAAAATAAATATAGGATATTTCAGTCACATGTGCAGCAATCATCATCAGCATAAATACTTTTTTATTGGACAGTGAAAAAAAAACCACAAAAATACACTTTTGATCACATATACAGTTATCGGCAGACATATTGCTGATTGTTTCCAGTGTTGTCAAAGGAAAGGCAGTGTGGTCTTAAAATTACCTAGATCATAGGGTGATCTACTGGAAATAGACTAGTTCTCTTCAGGGGGTCAAGGACAGATATTGCATGAGACACAGTCTTCTTGCAGTTTGAGTGGAACTTATACCAGTTGTGAACAACAATATATTCTAAGACCACATTGGCTATACATGACATATGATATCAAGAAAGGAAAGGATATAATAAATGAAAAATCAAATCAAATAGAGGAGACAGCAAGAATTTTGTCAGCCAGTGGCAGAACATGAAGACAAAGAACAAGCAAATTTGTTGACAAGGACCTCTGCCAAGTTGTCCCCAGTGCTCAAAAAAAAAAATCTAACTTTTGAAGTGAAAATCTAACTTTTGAAGTGAACCTAACAAGATGAGAATAAATACTCAAAAATACTACTAAATATTATATTCACAAATTGAATAGGTACTATTCTTCTCTTGTTAGGTGATTCTTTTTTTTGTATGAGCACCAAAGACAACTTGGCAGAGGTCCTTGTCAAAATATTTGCTTGTTTTTTGTCTTTGTAACTATCCACTGGCTGACAAAATCCTTGTTTTTTCACAAATTTGATTTTATTTTTCATTTACAATATCCTTCACTTTTTTGGTTTCATATGTCATGTATAGCCAGTGTTGTTCATTCACACTTTGCAGCTCTTGTATGTTATTTGCAGCTGAATTGATCATAGAGTAACTAAAACCTGAGTTGGAATTTCCAAAATGTATAATGCTAGCCTATATTTATCAATGTTTAAACTCATATGCAATATTGTTGCTTAGTCTTGAATACAGTTGAGATCTGGCATCAGGGATGGATAAGGGCTTTTGGAATAATTGGGCCCAATCAGCCCCTGTGTTTGAAAGGGCCCCATGCTGGCATCAAAATGAACAATATGTTTTTGATCCTGTGAAATAGCGTATTCTTGACAATTCTAGTAAGTGTTACTTTCTGAGAGAGATTATTTTCTAGGCTAAAGCCAATAAAACTATCTGCTATAAAAAAAAAATCAGGATAGATCAATTGGTTTAGCAA
Source organism: Artemia franciscana (assembly GCF_032884065.1). Lineage (NCBI taxonomy): Eukaryota > Metazoa > Arthropoda > Branchiopoda > Anostraca > Artemiidae > Artemia > Artemia franciscana. The sequence goes on from NC_088882.1 coordinate 9,969,292, forward strand.
TTATATTAATTGAAATTGAAGACATGAGGAAATTAGATTTCCAATCAGTCTTAAATGAATTTATAGAACAAAAGCTTAGAAATACATTAATTCATAATTGGCAATGTAAATTTTATAAGGCATCTTCACAATATTAAGAAAGTGAAATATTAGCATTAAGAAACTTCACAATAAGAAAGTGAATGATATTGTAAATGAGAATAAAATCAAATTGGTGAGAAAACAAGGATTTTGTCAGCAAGTAGATAAACATGAAGACAAAAAACAAGTAAGTATTTTGACAAGGACCTCTGCTAAGTTGTCCTCAGTGCCAGTAAAAAAGAAAAAAAAATCTAGCCTTTCAAAGAAAACCCAATAAGACAAGAATAGTAGGCTATCTAATCAATTTGAGTACCCTATAATACTTAATAGTATCTTTGAGTATTTATTCTCCTCTTGTAAGTTTCACTTCAAAAGTTATATTTTTTTTGCATGTGCAATAAGGACAACTTTGCTGAGGTTCTTGTCAAAATATTTGCTTGTTTTTTTGTTGTCATTTTTATCTACTGGCTGGCAAAATCCTTGTTTTCCCAGCAATTTGATTTTATTTTTCATTTACAATAGGATGTCCTTCACTTTCTTGGTTTCATGTCATGCATAGATAGTTTGGTTTATTCACCAAATAATACAGTTGAGATCTGGTCATCAGGGATGGATAAAGGGCTTTTGGAATGATTGGGTCTAATCAGGCCCTGTGTTTGACAGGGCCCCATGGCATCAAAATGAACAATGTGTTTTTGATCCTGTAAAACCTGTAAAATGATATGTTCTTGGCAGTTCTAGTATGTATTACTTTTGGAGAGAGATTATTTTCCAGGCTAAGACCAATAAAAACTATTCAGGATAGATTGATTGGTTTAGCAATTATATTAATTGAAAGTGGAGACTCAGGAAATTAGATTTCCAATTAGTTTGACATGAATTTATAGAACAAAAGCTTAGAGATATGTTAATTCATAATTGGTGACACAAATTTTTAAAGGCATTCTCAGCAGCTTCACAATATTAAGAGGACAAAAAAACAATAAAAGTAGGCTAGTCTCAAAATGAGAAAAAAAATGACAAAAACATAAGCTCAAACTGAACAAATTGGGCCATTAATGAGGCAAGATAAATAAAACCTAAGAAATGTAAATTTACAGGTAAAAATGAACAATGTAGACCAACAAACCTGGCTAGAACTTAGGAAGGATTAAATCATCTAGAATTTTACCTGTTTATTTTTCAGCAAACAAAATAATCCAGCATTATAAGTATTTATCAGATGGTTGTGTATCGTAAACTTTAGGCGTAATTCTGAGCATTTATAAAAAAAAAAACCTGTGTTCATTATTCAAAAGTGCCCGCGGCAATCATTTCCTCTAATTCTTCAAAATGCCTTTAAATTTATTTGCGAACCATAGAGATAGAAAAAAGAATGGGCCGAATCAAAATTATCCCGTTATACATTTTGAAAGAAATACTTTAAATTTTCCCTTTGAAATTATCTTATTCCACATCACATATTTACATTCACTTATTGGGAAGGTGAACTGCTTAATAATACAAAGAGTGTGGGGTATCACCTCTACACATTGGCATGGGCAGCATCTTGTGGGGGGGGGGCAGCCGATTCTCTGGTGGAAAGGGGAGCTGAAGTTTAATCGTAAGTTCACAAGATCTCACATCACCAGCAAGTTCTGTCTTACCTTTGAAATCTTTATTAATCAAATAGCTTCAGCATTAATCTTCTTGGATTAAAGCAAAATCTTAACAGAACGTTATGGATAATTGCTTCTTGTTTGTCTTTTATTCTGTCACGATGTATACGCATCATCCAGAGACCAGTAAAAAAATGAAAACAACATATAAGGAGAAAAAATGATTTAATGATATCTATTTATGATGATATATTAGTTACACTAAGTATTATAATTCCTATATCAAAGATTTTATTCAGAATATTACTACTTCTATATCAACAAGAGGGGTATTTCAGCATGACCTACTTTAAGTTTATTCTTAACATGTAAAAATACACCAGAACGAATAACTAAAACAGAAGAGCTCATTTCAACTCGTTTCAAGTCAACGGTGTATTTAAATGGTGTATAACGGTATATTAACGGTGTATAATGGTCATTTCAAGTCAATGCAACACTGAAACTAGCTAAATAATGATAATAATTTATCTGTTACCCGCTTGTTTTGACAATTTAAGCGGAGTAAAAACGCTAAGGAAAGAAAAACAAAACAACACAGACAATACAATTAATACAGTCTAGTCAAAGGGTGGTAAGGACCAAAGCGTTGACAGGCCTCAGAACCTAGTCTAGCATAAAGTTTATATAAACAAAAATAATATCAGTGGAAAAAATTTTCTAATAGTTTTCCGATTTCTATAAGAACGTGGCAGATACAATAAATATTTTCAATAACGAAGACACAGAACTCTTATATTTTGTAAATCTTGATTATTAAAGAACGGGTGAAAATCGGAAAAAAAAACAATATAGAGCGATCGCAGTATGTAGAATAAAGTCTGGATAAAGCCTTTCGTGGAAATCTGCCTCGGTTCGGGACAATTTTCGCGTACCCAATTTTAAGTTTACTTTTAATATCATTAAGCCCACAAGATCGAAAAGCCGATAAAGATGATTAAATATTAATACCAAGCCACTGGATCGAAGAAACGAGCTTAACTGAATAAGAACCAGAAGCAAGATCACTAATTTAATGTTGAGCATTAAAAACTAAATATTCACAATTTTAAGGAGCCACAAAATTAGTCTTTTTATTTGCAACATAAATTCAATATTGACTTACAACGCAAATTCAGCTATTATTTACCTTTTGATTTTCCCTTATCAATAAAGCATTTTTTTATCAATTGAAATGTTTTTTTTTCCTTAGACAATTCTCTCTTAAAATAAATTCCTACCCAGTCCTCAGTTTAGATTAAAAACTAAAAAAAGTGCTCTTATGTGATCAAAACTATTTTATTGTAATTGCCTGACAATCTCTATCCTCCATCATTATGCTCCAGAGCCAAGTTTTGATAATTCAAAGTGTGCTAGACAGCCTTTCTATGTTAGCAGTGGTTGGTGGAATTGATATTAGAATGAGTAGGCCTTTTTTAATTTTAGGAAAGACCATGCTTGTTCTTTCGAGCACGTCTAAGATATTTTGTGGGATCGGTTGTGGATTGTTCATATTTTCCATTTCCTTAGATTTTACCACAAATCTAGTTCATCCCCAATATGATCAAGTTTGCAATATCCTGCGAATATCCCGGCGTTAGTTTTAAACTCTTTGGATTGCATATTAATACATTAAAGAGGCACTAAGGGCGACAAGGAAAACGTTTTAGAGTGTTCTTCTGAAAAAGATAGATTAAGTGAGGTTAACCTCTTTGACATTGTTTCCCTGTTTGGCTAGCGACAGAAAAAATAATTGATAGAACATCAGCAGCATGATTGGATTCCTTCAAAATTTCAGGCACTCTTTCGTCAACATTTTGGCGATCGTTATAAATAACATCAATGATTCTTAGAACATATTGATTTGCATTGACCATGTCTATATTTTCGGCCTATAGAGCATTTGTTATTGGCTCTAAAATTACAGAGTATTTTGCAATGATTTTCACGGTATTTATAAAAACGGGATTTGTTATGGCACAATGCAGCTTTTCGGCCAATTTTCTTGTCTCCTAGTTGCCTTGTATAGACAATTTTTTTCCAATTAATCTATAATTTCCAAGAAAATTTCTAAGAAAACTTTTTACTTTTCAGACCATCATGTCTCATACATTTTTGTTAAGTTCGGTGATACATTTCTTCATGCTGTAGATTCTTGGAAAAAATTTATGACGTAGGCTACATGACATCATATTCAACATGACATCCAAAAAATAAAAAAAAAACAGAAAAAGGGAAAAACTGAAAAAATGATAAAAATCTATAAATGACGTCAAACATGCAACGCGGAACCAGGCTTGCGGCTGATAGAGATAGTAAAAAAAAAGGCGTGTCGCTGTATTACAAAAGCAATGCGTGTATAATTATCCTACAATGTCACCAAATAGCGAACACCAGGAGGAAACACCGGAGCAACGCAAAAGCAGGCTTGCGACTCAAAGAGAAAGGGCCAGATTAGGAATGTCCAATTTACGTCATCAATTCGATCAAAAATGAAATAGCGTTGTCGGGACTTGAAATGGCACGCGGCAGGCTTTTGTATATGGATTATCATTGTCCCATGTGTTCTAACCGCACACAGTGCTAGGTCCCGGAGGCTTCGCCGCCATGCCCATCATGATACGTGGCGGCTTTGCCACCAATTCCTGCGGGCCCCAGCATGGCACGCGGCAGGCTTCTATATATGGATTCTCATTTTCCCTTGTGTTCTGGGTCCCGGCAACGCTATGTCATTTTTTGATCGAATTGATTACGTAAATTGGTTTAGTTTTCTGTTTTAAGGTTTTCGAATTGCTTTATTCCATTGTCAAAATATATAGAAATATTTGTGCAATCACCAGTTTTGTCATTTTAGGCAATTTAATAATAATTTCTTTTTGACGTTAATTGACACTTTGACAAATTTTCTTTGACCAGCAAGCATTCTAAGATTCAACAATCTATCTATCTATATATATAAAAATAAGTTTTTTGTCTATGTGTCTGTCTACTGACGTCATGTTAGTGTGTCGACTGACGTCATATTTGTCAACTGACGTATCTATCTATATATATAAAAACTAACTATTGGGGTGGCGCTTCGCACCACCCCAACACCTAGTTGGTGGGGGCGCTTCGCCCCCCCAAGCCCCCCGGCGCGCGTAAGTTGTTACGCGCCATATTAGTTACGCACCATTGTAGTTGTGTCCCTGTGTCCCACCTGTGAATATAGATAAAAGAGAAAAGATATATGTTCTTAACTACGTAAAACTTGCGAATATACAACATTCTTCGATGTCCCATTGTCTGTGCATATAAACAGATTGTCAGGTTTACCGACTCTTGAACATGCAACATAAAATTGTCCATGGGAAAAACAATCCGTATTCAGATCTATACCTCATTATTCTAATGATTGCCCTTGAGCTTTGTTGATGGTGATTGCTAATCGAAAATTCCCTGTGTCCCGGTCGTCATTTGTGTCCCAGTGTCCCAGTCTGTAATTTCTCTTTGAGCGTCCCGTTCGCCATTTATGTTCCCTGTGTCCCGGTCGTCATTTGTGTCCCGGTCTGTAATTTATCTTTGAGTGTCCCGGTGGTCATTTATATCTCCCGGTCGTTATTTGTGTCCCAGTGTCCCATTCTGTAATTTCTCTTTGAGTGCCCCGGTCGTCATTTATATTCCCTGTGTGCCGGCTTTTATTTTTCTTTTCTCCTTTATTTTTCAGTTTTTTTCCTTTTTTAGTTTTTTTTCTTTTTCAGTTTTTAGTTTTTTTTTAGTTTTTTTATTAGTTTTTAGTTTTTTTTTCTTTTTAGTTTTTTTGTAGTTTTTACCTTTTTTTTATTTTTTTTATTTTTTTTTATTTTTTAGTTTTTTGCCTTTTTTTGTTTTTTTTAGTTTTTTAGCTTTTTTAGTTTTTTAGTATTTTGTTTTTAGTTTTTTTTGTTGTTTTTTACCTTTTTTAGTTTTTTTCTTCTTTTGTATTAATACTAAAGCCAAGGTTCAAACCTGGAGCCTCTCGGACCTAGAACCTGCAACATAACGCTTTACCAATTCAGCTACTTCGGCTTGAATACATTCGTTTTGAGCAGCTTCCTCGGGTGTTGCCATTGTAGGTTCTTCAGTCATTTTACAATTAGAAATTTTTCTTATAACGATCTTCTTACAATTAAAAATTTGTTTTTTTACGATATTCTTAAATACCTGTGTCCTGGTCGTCATTTATATTCCCTGTGTCCCGGTCGTCATTTTTGTCCCGGTATCCCAGTCTGTAATTTCTCTTTGAGTGTCCCGGTCGTCATTTATATTCCCTCTGTCCCGGTCGTCATTTGTGTCTCGGTCTGTAATTTCTCTTTGAGTGTTTTTTCTTTTTAGTTTTTTTTTAATTTTTTACCTTCTTTCTTTTTTCAGTTTTCTTTTTCTTCTTTATTTTTCAGCGTCACTATGAAATACATATCGCCGAACCTTTGTTTTTTTTAACTAAAATCTGGTAGGCATTGATGACCTTATCCAAGTCAAAATCCCAAACCCAATCATCATCGCTATCATTTTCAGTTTTGATATGTTTTGACTTTCGCTGTCCAGGTGGATTTTCATCTAACTGTGCGGTTTTGCGTTCTTTAGCCGCAAGCCGTTCTTTAGCCTCACGCTTTCTTTTCTTACTTTCTCTATCAGCCGCAAGTTTTTTGGCATAGACTCTTTGAGCAGCTTCCTCAGCTGTTGCCATTGTAGGTTTTTCAATCATTTTACAATTAAACATTTTTCCGCCCACGATCTTCTTACAATTAAAATTTGTCTTTGAACGATTTTCTTAAATACTTTTAATGACGTCATCGTCATAACAAACATGACAACAACTAACTTCATGACGACATGATGACATGACGTCACTCGACAGACCCACAGACAAACAACTTATCTATATTTATATATATATATATATATATATATATATATATATATATATATATATATATATATATATATATATATATATATATATATAAATAAGTTGTTTATCTGTGTGTCTGTCTACTGACGTCATGTTTGTGTGTCGACTGGCGTCATGTTTGTCAACTGACGTATATTCTATATCTATATATCTATATATATAAAAATAAGTTGTTTGTCTGTCTGTGTGTCGAGTGACGTCATGTTTGTGTGTCGACTGACGAAATTACAGACCGGGACATCGGGACACAAATGACGACTGGGACACCGAGACTATCTATCTATCTATATATATAAAAATAAGTTGTCTGTCCGTTACGCCAGATTGTATCTCCTATATATATATAAACGAAAACAAACTAAAATGTAAAAACTGGGAATTGCATAAATATTTCGAAATGTTTTAACAATAGATTAAAGTAATTCGGAAACCTTAAAACAGATACTTAAAATTTGAGGTTTATTATAAATTGTTGAGCTTTAGCAAGCTTGGCATAAGAGGAATTTTTAGTATAGATCTTAAAATGACAGAAAAAACAGCCGAGGAAGCTGCTCAAATCGTTAATTCAAAGAGAAATTTTAGTATACATCCTACAATGGCAGAAGAAACAGCCAATGAATCTGCTCAAAGGGCTAATGCCAAAAGGCTTGCGGCTAAAGAACGCAAAACCGCGCAGTTAGATGAAAATCCACCTGGACACCGAGAGTCAAAACGTATCAAAACTGAAAATGATAGCGATGATGATTGGGTTTGGGATTTGGACTTGGATAAGGTCATCAATGCCTACCAGATTTTAGTAAAAAAAAAAGTTAGGCGATATGTATTTACGTCGCAAAAATAAAGAATAAAAAGAAAACTGCAAAAAGAAAAATGGTAAAAAACTAAAAAAAACTAAAAAGAAAAAACTAAAAAAAAACAACTTAAAAATAAAAAAACAACTAAAAAATAAGAAAAAATTAAAAAAAGAAAAAAAATAAAAAGAAAAAACGTAAAAAAATACAAAAAATAAAAAAGGTAAAAAACTAAAAAGAAAAAAAAACTAAAAAAGCTAAAAAACTAAAAAAAGAAAAACCAAAAAAAATTGGGAATTGCACAAATATTTTAATATATTTTGACAATAGATTAAAGTAATTCGAAAACCTTAATACAGATACCCAAAATATTGAGGTTTATTATAAATTGTTGGAGCTTTAGCATGCTTGGCACGTAAAGATTTTTCCAGGTGTCAATGTTAGAACCGGGACACTGGGACACAAATGGCGACCGGGACACAGGGAATATAAATGACGACCGGGACGCTCAAAGAGAAAGCGACCGGGACACAAGGAATGGTCGATTAGCAATCACCATCAACAAAGAACCGGGAAACAAATGACGACCGGGACACAGGGAATATAAATGACGACCAGGACACTCATAGTGAAATTACAGACCGGGACACCGAAACACAAATGACGACCGGGACACCGGGACACAAGGAATATAAATGACGACCGCAACATTCAAAGAGAAATTACAGACTGGGACACCGGGACACAAATGACGACCGGGACACAGGAAACAACAACAACGGGGACGCCGGGGGGCACAGGGGGATATATAAATGACGACAGGGACACAGGGAATGTTTGATTAGCAATCACCAACAACAAAGCTCAAGGGCAATCATTAGAATAATGAGGTATAGATCTTAATAGAGATTGTTTTTCCCATGGACAATTATATGTTGTATGTCCAAGAATCGGTAAACCTGACAATCTATTTATATGCACAGACAATGGGACAGCCAAGAATGTTGTATATTCGCAAGTTTTACGCAGCTAAAAATATATATATACTAGCTGTTGGGGTGGCGCTTCGCGCCACCCCAACACCTAGTTAGTGGGGGCGCTTCGCGCCCCCCCCAAGCCCCCCCGCGCGCGTAAGTCGTTACGCGCCATATTAGTTACGCGCCATTGTAGTTGTGTCCCTATGTCCCACCTGTGAATATAGATATATATATATATATATATATATATATATATATATATATATATATATATATATATATATATATATATATATATATATATATATATATATATATATATATATATATATATATATATACATATATATATATATATATATATATATATATATATATATATATATATATATATATATATATATATATATATATATATATATATATATATATATATATATATATATATATACTAGCTGTTGGGGTGGCGCTTCGCGCCACCCCAACACCTAGTTGGTGGGGGCGCTTCGCGCCCCCCCCAAGCCCCCCCGCGCGCGTAAGTCGTTACGCGCCATAATAGTTACGCGCCATTGTAGTTGTGTCCCTATGTCCCACCTGTGAATATAGATAGATATATATATGGTTTTAACTACGTAAAACTTGCGAATATACAACATTCTTTGCTGTCCCATTGTCTTTGCATATAAATAGATTATCAGGTTTACCGACTCTTGAACAAGCAACATATAATGGTCCATGGGAAAACAATCTGTATTCAGATCTATACCTCATGATTCTAATGATTGCCCTTGAGCTTTGTTGATGGTGATTGCTAATCGACCATTCCCTGTCCCGGTGTCCCGGTCGTCATTTACATCCCCCTGTTTCCCCCGGTGTCCCCGTTGTAGTTGTGTCCCTGTGTCCCGGTCGTCATTTATATTCCCTGTGTCCCGGTCGTCATTTGTATCCCGGTGTCCCGGTCTGTATATACATTCGTTTTTTAGTTTATTTTTTCTCCTTTATTTTTTTCCTTTTTTTTTCTTTTTTAGCTTATTTAGATTTTTAGATTTTTTAGTTTTTTTATTAGTTTTTAGTTTTTTTTTCTTTTTAGTTTTTTTGTCCCGGTCGTCATTTATATCCCCCTGTTTCCCCCGGTGTCCCCATTGTAGTTGTGTCCCTGTGTCCCGGTCGTCATTTATATTCCCTGTGTCCCGGTCGTCATTTGTATCCCGGTGTACCGGTCTGTATATACATTCGTTTTTTAGTTTTGTTTTTCTCCTTTATTTTTTTCCTTTTTTTTTCTTTTTTAGTTTATTTAGATTTTTAGATTTTTTAGTTTTTTTATTAGTTTTTTGTTTTTTTTTCTTTTTAGTTTTTTTGTAGTTTTTACCTTCTTTTTAGTTTTGTTAATTTTTTTTTTTACTTGTGTCCTGGTCGTCATTTATACTCCCTGTGTCCCGGTGCTTTGTTGATTGCTAATCGAACATTCCTTTTGTCCTGGTCGCTTTCTCTTTGAGTGTCGTCATTTATTTTTTTCTTTTTTAGTTCTTTTAGTTTTTACCTTTTTTAGTTTTTTTTAGTTTTTAGTTTTTTTAGTTTTTTACCTTTTTTTAGTTTTTTTAGTTTTTTTAGTTTTTTAGCTTTTTTATTTTTTTTATTAGTTTTTAGTTTTTTCGTAGTTTTTGCCTTTTTTTTAGTTTTTTTAGTTTTTTAGCTTTTTTATTAGTTTTTAGTTTTTTTTGTAGTTTTTGCCTTTTTTTAGTTTTTTTAGTTTTTTAGCTTTTTTATTTTTTTTATTAGTTTTTAGTTTTTTTTGTAGTTTTTGCCTTTTTTTAGTTTTTTCAGTTTTGACGTCACCTGATCCAGTTTTTTCAGGTGACGTCACCTGATCCACGATCCACAGATTCACAGACAACTTATTTTTATATATATAGATAGTTTTTTTTTTTTTACTTATGTCCTGGTCGTCATTTATACTCCCTGTGTCCCGGTGCTTTGTTGATTGCTAATCGAACATTCCTTTTGTCCTGGTCGCTTTCTCTTTGAGTGTCGTCATTTATTAGTTTTTTTCCTTTTTTTTTTAGTTTTTTATTGGTTTTTACCTTTATTTTAGCTTATTTTTCAGTTTTTTCCTTTTTTTTAGTTTTTTTTATTTTTTATTTTTTTTAGTTTTTTACCTTTTTTTAGTTTTTTTAGTTTTTTTAGTTTTTTAGCTTTTTTACTTTTTTTATTAGTTTTTAGTTTTTTTTGTAGTTTTTGCCTTTTTTTAGTTTTTTCAGTTTTTTTTTTTAGTTTTTTATTGGTTTTTACCTTTATAGTTTTTTTAGTTTTTTAGCTTTTTTATTTTTTTTATTAGTTTTTAGTTTTTTTTGTAGTTTTTGCCTTTTTTTTGTTTTTTCAGTTTTGACGTCACCTGATCCAGTTTTTTCAGGTGACGTCACCTGACACATCCATCCACACATCCATCCACACATCCACAGACAGACAACTTATTTTTATATATATAGATATATATATTATATATATATATATATATATATATATATATATATATATATATATATATATATATATATATATATATGTTTTTAACTACGTAAAACTTGCGAATATACAACATTCTTTGCTCTCCCATTGTCTGTGCATATAAATAGATTGTCAGGTTTACCGACTCTTGAACATGCAACATATAATGGTCCATGGGAAAACAATCTGTATTCAGATCTATACCTCATGATTCTAATGATTGCCCTTGAGCTTTGTTGATGGTGATTGCTAATCGACCATTCCCTGTCCCGGTGTCCCGGTCGTCATTTACATCCCCCTGTTTCCCCCGGTGTCCCCGTTGTAGTTGTGTCCCTGTGTCCCGGTCGTCATTTATATTCCCTCTGTCCCGGTCGTCATTTGTATCCCGGTGTCCCGGTCTGTATATACATTCGTTTTTTAGTTTTGTTTTTCTCCTTTATTTTTTTCCTTTTTTTTCTTTTTTAGCTTATTTAGATTTTTAGATTTTTTAGTTTTTTTATTAGTTTTTAGTTTTTTTTTCTTTTTAGTTTTTTTGTCCCGGTCGTCATTTATATCCCCCTGTTTCCCCCGGTGTCCCCGTTGTAGTTGTGTCCCTGTGTCCCGGTCGTCATTTATATTCCCTGTGTCCCGGTCGTCATTTCTTTTTTAGTTTTTTTAGTTTTTTTTAGTTTTTTTAGTTTTTTAGCTTTTTTACTTTTTTTATTAGTTTTTAGTTTTTTTGTAGTTTTTGCCTTTTTTTAGTTTTTTCAGTTTTTTTTTAGTTTTTATTGGTTTTTACCTTTATTTTAGCTTATTTTTCAGTTTTTTTCCTTTTTTTTAGTTTTTTTAAGTTTTTAGTTTTTTTAGTTTTTTACCTTTTTTTAGTTTTTTTTAGTTTTTTTAGTTTTTTAGCTTTTTTATTTTTTTTATTAGTTTTTAGTTTTTTTTGTAGTTTTTGCCTTTTTTTTAGTTTTTTCAGTTTTGACGTCACCTGATCCAGTTTTTTCAGGTGACGTCACCTGATCCACGATCCACAGATCCACAGACAACTTATTTCTATATATATAGATAGTTTTTTTTTTTACTTATGTCCTGGTCGTCATTTATACTCCCTGTGTCCCGGTGCTTTGTTGATTGCTAATCGAACATTCCTTTTGTCCTGGTCGCTTTCTCTTTGAGTTTCGTCATTTATTTTTTTCTTTTTTAGTTCTTTTAGTTTTTACCTTTTTTAGTTTTTTTTAGTTTTTTAGATGAAAATTTTTTTTAGTTTTTTCCTTTTTTTCTTTTTAGTTTTTTATTGGTTTTTACCTTTATTTTAGCTTATTTTTCAGTTTTTTCCTTTTTTTTAGTTTTTTTTTATTTTTTATTTTTTTTAGTTTTTTACCCTTTTTTAGTTTTTTTAGTTTTTTTAGTTTTTTAGCTTTTTTACTTTTTTTATTAGTTTTTAGTTTTTTTTTTGTAGTTTTTGCCTTTTTTTAGTTTTTTCAGTTTTTTTTTTAGTTTTTTATTGGTTTTTACCTTTATTTTAGCTTATGTTTCAGTTTTTTTCCTTTTTTTTAGTTTTTTTTAGTTTTTAGTTTTTTTCGTTTTTTACCTTTTTTTTAGTTTTTTTAGTTTTTTTAGTTTTTTAGCTTTTTTATTTTTTTATTAGTTTTTAGTTTTTTTTGTAGTTTTTGCCTTTTTTTAGTTTTTTTAGTTTTTTAGCTTTTTTATTAGTTTTTAGTTTTTTTTGTAGTTTTTGCCTTTTTTTAGTTTTTTTAGTTTTTTAGCTTTTTTATTTTTTTATTAGTTTTTAGTTTTTTTTGTAGTTTTTGCCTTTTTTAGTTTTTTTCAGTTTTGACGTCACCTGATCCAGTTTTTTCAGGTGACGTCACCTGATCCATCCACAGACAGACAGACAACTTATTTTTATATATATAGATATATATATATATATATATATATATATATATATATATATATATATATATATATATATATATATATATATATATATATATATATATATATATATATATATATATATATATATATATATATATATATATATATATATATATATATATATATATATATATATATATATATATATATATATATATATATATATATATATATATATATATATATATATATATATATATATATATATATATATATATATATATATATATATATATATATATATATATATATATATATATATTCACAGGTGGGACACAGGGACACAACTACAATGGCGCGTAACTAATATGGCACGTAACGACTTACGAGCGCGGGGGTATTTGGAGGGGGGGGGGCGAAGTGCCCCCACCAACTAGGTGTTGGGGTTTAGTTGTTGTCATGTTTGTTATGACGATGACGTCATTAAAGGTATTTAAGACATTCGTTCACGGAAAAATGTTTAATTGTAAAATGACTGAAGCGGTTAATTATCCATCAGAATTTTTTGAATTCCGTGGATCTTTCAGGGTTTCCACCACACGTGCTACAACTAAAAATAGGCGTACCAACAATACTGTTAAGAAATATCAACCCACCAAAGCTTTGCAATGGCAAGCGACTCGCCATAAAAAAAAACAATGGAAAACGTAATAGAGGCCACAACCTTGACAGGGCCTTTTGAGGGTGAGGCTGTTCTTATTCCTCGCATTCCCATGATTCCAACGGATCTGCCTTTTCAATTTAAAAGATTGCAATTCCCAATTGGATTAGCATTTTCAATCACCATTAACAAAGCTCAAGGTCAATCATTAGAAAAATCTGGTATAGATCTTAATACTGATTGTTTTTCCCATGGACAATAATCACCATCAACAAAGCACCGGGACACAAATGACGACCAGGACATAAGTAAAAAAAACTAAAAAAACTAAAAAAAGGTAAAAACTAGAAAAAAACTAAAAAGAAAAAAACTAAAAACTAATAAAAAAACTAAAAAAGCTAAAAAAACTAAAAAAACTAAAAAAGAAAAAAAAAAGAAAAAAAGGAAAAAAAGTGAAAAATAAAGGAGAAAAAAAACTAAAAAAAAAGTAAAAACCAAAAGAAAACTAAAAAGAAAAAATGAGGAAAAATACAAAAATTTATTTCATCATATACCATTTCAAAAACGAATGTACATACAGACCGGGACACCGGGATACAAATGACGACCGGGACACAGGGAATATAAATGACGACCGGGACACAGGGACACAGCTACAACAGGGACGCCGGGGGGCACAGGGGGATATATAAATGACGACGGGGACACGAGGATTGTTCGATTAGCAATCACCATCAACAAAGCTCAAGGGCAATCATTAGAATCATGAGGTATAATTAAAATAACTAAAAAAAGGTAAAAAACTAAAACCTAAAAAAAAGACCAATTCAAAAACGAATGCATATACAGACCGGGACACCGGGACACAAATGACGACCGGGACACCGGGACACAAGGAATATAAATGACGCCCGGGACCCTCAAAGAGAAATCACAGACTGGGACACCAGGACACAACTACAACGGGGACGCCGGGGGGCAGAGGGGGATATATAAATGACGACGGCGATACAGGGAATCGTCGATTAGCAATCACCATCAACAAAGCTCGAGGGCAACCATTAGAATCATGAGGTATAGATCTGAATACGGATTGTTTTCCCATGGACCATTATATATTGCATGTTCAAGAGTTGGTAAACCTGACAATCTATTTATATGCACAGACAATGGGACAACAAAGAATGTTGTATATTCGCAAGTTTTACGTAGTTAAAAAAATATATATATATATATATACATATATATATATATATATATATATATATATATATATATATATATATATATATATATATATCTATATATATAAAAATAAGTTGTCTGTCTGTGGATGTGTGGATGGATGTGTGGATGGATGTGTCAGGTGACGTCACCTGAAAAAACTGGATCAGGTGACGTCAAAACTGAAAAAAACAAAAAAAAGGCAAAAACTACAAAAAAAACTAAAAACTAATAAAAAAAATAAAAAAGCTAAAAAACTAAAAAAACTATAAAGGTAAAACCAATAAAAAACTAAAAAAAAAAAACTGAAAAAACTAAAAAAAGGCAAAAACTACAAAAAAAACTAAAAACTAATAAAAAAAGTAAAAAAGCTAAAAAACTAAAAAAACTAAAAAAACTAAAAAAAGGTAAAAAACTAAAAAAAATAAAAAATAAAAAAAAACTAAAAAAAAGGAAAAAACTGAAAAATAAGCTAAAATAAAGGTAAAAACCAATAAAAAACTAAAAAAAAAGGAAAAAACTAATAAATGACGACACTCAAAGAGAAAGCGACCAGGACAAAAGGAATGTTCGATTAGCAATCAACAAAGCACCGGGACACAGGGAGTATAAATGACGACCAGGACATAAGTAAAAAAAAAACTATCTATATATATAAAAATAAGTTGTCTGTGAATCTGTGGATCGTGGATCAGGTGACGTCACCTGAAAAAACTGGATCAGGTGACGTCAAAACTGAAAAAACTAAAAAAAGGCAAAAACTACAAAAAAAACTAAAAACTAATAAAAAAAATAAAAAAGCTAAAAAACTAAAAAAACTAAAAAAAAGGCAAAAACTACAAAAAAAACTAAAAACTAATAAAAAAGCTAAAAAACTAAAAAAACTAAAAAAAAGGCAAAAACTACGAAAAAACTAAAAACTAATAAAAAAAATAAAAAAGCTAAAAAACTAAAAAAACTAAAAAAAACTAAAAAAAGGTAAAAACCTAAAAAAACTAAAAACTAAAAAAAACTAAAAAAGGTAAAAACTAAAAGAACTAAAAAGAAAAAAATAAATGACGACACTCAAAGAGAAAGCGACCAGGACAAAAGGAATGTTCGATTAGCAATCAACAAAGCACCGGGACACAGGGAGTATAAATGACGACCAGGACACAAGTAAAAAAAAAAATTAACAAAACTAAAAAGAAGGTAAAAACTACAAAAAAACTAAAAAGAAAAAAAAAACTAAAAACTAATAAAAAAACTAAAAAATCTAAAAATCTAAATAAACTAAAAAAGAAAAAAAAAGGAAAAAAATAAAGGAGAAAAACAAAACTAAAAAACGAATGTATATACAGACCAGTACACCGGGATACAAATGACGACCGGGACACAGGGAATATAAATGACGACCGGGACACAGGGACACAACTACAATGGGGACACCGGGGGAAACAGGGGGATATAAATGACGACCGGGACAAAAAAACTAAAAAGAAAAAAAAACTAAAAACTAATAAAAAAACTAAAAAATCTAAAAATCTAAATAAGCTAAAAAAGAAAAAAAAAGGAAAAAATAAAGGAGAAAAAATAAACTAAAAAACGAATGTATATACAGACCGGGACACCGGGATACAAATGACGACCGGGACACAGGGAATATAAATGACGACCGGGACACAGGGACACAACTACAACGGGGACACCGGGGAAACAGGGGGATGTAAATGACGACCGGGACACCGGGACAGGGAATGGTCGATTAGCAATCACCATCAACAAAGCTCAAGGGCAATCATTAGAATCATGAGGTATAGATCTGAATACAGATTGTTTTCCCATGGACCATTATATGTTGCATGTTCAAGAGTCGGTAAACCTGACAATCTATTTATATGCAAAGACAATGGGACAGCAAAGAATGTTGTATATTCGCAAGTTTTACGTAGTTAAAACCATATATATATATCTATCTATATTCACAGGTGGGACATAGGGACACAACTACAATGGCGCGTAACTATTATGGCGCGTAACGACTTACGCGCGCGGGGGGGCTTAGGGGGGGCGCGAAGCGCCCCCACCAACTAGGTGTTGGGGTGTCGCGAAGCGCCACCCCAACAGCTAGTATATATATATATATATATATATATATATATATATATATATATATATATATATATATATATATATATATATATATATATATATATATATATATATATTCACAGGTGGGACATAGGGACACAACTAAAATGGCGCGTAACTAATATGGCGCGTAATGACTTACGCGCGTGGGGGGGCTTGGGGGTGCGAGGCACCCCCACCAACTAGTATATATATATAAAAAAAAGTTGTCTGTGTGTGTGTGTGTGTGTGTGTGTGTGTGTATGTCGAGTGACGTCATGTTTGTGTGTCGACTGACGTCATGTTTTCGACTGACGAAATTATAGACCGGGACATCGGGACACAAATGACGACCGGGACACCGGCACATAGGGAATATAAATGACGACCGGGACACTCAAAGAGAAAGCGACCCGGACACAAGGAATGTTCGATTAGCAATCACCATCAACAAAGCACCGGGACACAAATGACGACCGGGACACAGGGAGTATAAATGACGACCAGGACATAAGTAGAAAAAAAACTAAAAACTAATAAAAAAACTAAAAAAGCTAAAAAACTAAAAAAAACTAAAAAAGAAAAGAAATTAAAAAAGGAAAAAAAAATGAAAAATAAAGGAATAAAATAAAACTAAAAAAAACCAAAAGGAAAAAAAGGGGAAAAATACAAAAATTTATTTCATCATATACAATTTCAAAAACGAATGTATATACAGACCGGGACACCGGATACAAATGACGACCGGGACACAGGGAATATAAATGACGACCGGGACACAGGGACACAACTACAACGGGGACGCCGGGGGCACAGGGGGATATATAAATGACGACGGGGACACAAGGAATGTTCGATTAGCAATCACCAACAACAAAGCTCAAGGGCAATCATTAGAATCATGAGGTATAACTAAAAAAACTAAGAAAAGGTAAAAAACTAAAAACTAAAAAAAAGACCAATTCAAAAACGAATGTATATACAGACCGGGACACAAATGACGACCGGGACACAAGGAATATAAATGACGCCCGGGACACTCAAAGAGAAATCACAGACTGGGACACCGGGACACAAATGACGACCGGGACACAGGGAATATAAATGACGACCGGGACACAGGGACACAACTACAACGGGGACGCCGGGGGCACAGGCGGGATATATAAATGACGACCGGGACGCAGGGATTGTTCGAATAGAAATTACAGACCGGGACACAAATGACGACCGGGACAACGGGACACAAGGAATAAAAATGACGACCGGGACACTCAAAGAGAAACTACAAACTG